>NW_023460746.1:0-32644 GCF_013731165.1 Rhagoletis pomonella | reverse complement strand
AAAGCAAGTTGCAGTTTTCTCTTTGACTCGTAGTCAATATTACCAAATACAAGCCCTCCAAAAGAAATGTAAGGAACTATGAGTGTTTTGACCAGCATTAATTTTACATTAGTGGGAACGAAGTCAGCAGTGTACCATAATTTTCTTAACACAAAGTAAATTTTTGATAAGATGTAATTAACATGATTTCTACAACCAAGATGAGAGTTTAATTTGAACCCTAGGCTACTAACAACCGACTCATAGTTGATGCTCGTACCCTGCAATGTGACCAATGGAAAATTATTTACAAGTTGCAAAGAATGGGAAATACAAATAGCTTTTGTTTTGGACGCATTTAGATTTAAATAATTGTCTCTCGCCCATGAAGAGATGCGCTCAAGATCCTCGTTTATTCTATACACCAAATCATCTGATAATCCAATTGGACGAGATAAATATATTTGTGCATCGTCAGCAAAAAGATGTATTGAAACACTCTTACAGCAATGAGTAATATCATTAATAAACATACTGAACAAAATTGGTCCAAGTATAGATCCTTGAGGTACCCCGGAGGAAAGAGACTTCGTCTCAGAGCAACCACTTTTAACATCTACCTTCTGCCAACGATTCCTCAGACAGCTTTCAAGTAATCTCAAAGCACTACCAGAAAATCCAAAATAATGTTGTAATTTGAACAGAAGAATGGAATGATCTACTGTGTCGAAGGCTTTAGAAAAATCTAAAAGTGTCAGCACAGTCAGATCACCTCTGTCATAAGCAGGGCGAATATCTTCAATTACCTTGAGTAATGCTGTTGCACAACTATGGCTGGCCTTATAGCCCGACTGGCATTCCGTTAGAAGGTTGTTTTTGTTAAGGTGTTCAGTGATCTGAACCACAACTAACTTTTCCCAGATTTTAGAAAGAGCAGGAAGTATACTTATGGGCCGAAAATCCATTGGTGAAGCAGCCGATGGCTTTTTAGCAATAGGAATAACTTTTGCTATTTTCCAAGCATCGGGAAAAACTGAGGCCGTTATTGAAAAATTAATTACATGTGTCAACGTAGGAGCAATGTGAGGTGCAATGAGTTTCAGAAACCTAAGATTTATGCCATCCTCGCCAACGGCATTGGACTTTATGGAATGCAAAGTTCTTATAACATCATCCTCTGTTACTGCGATAAAGTTAAACATGTTTAATGAAGTATACAAAATATCTCTATTTACTTGAGAATTACCATTACTTCTAAAATTACTCGACTGCAGAAAGAAGTCGTTCATGGTGTCAGGGTCTAAATCACATTTCGACTCGATTTTACTTCCTACACCCACTGAATTAAGGTTCTTCCATAAGTTTTTGGTAGGTAAATTAGTGTCAAGCTTTGATTGAAAAAACATTCTTTTGGAGTTTCTAATTGTCAGCGTGGCATGATTTCTGGCTAAACGATACAAATTCCAGTTTTCATTTGTGGGATGTTGCTTCCAAATTTTATACAACCTACTACGTGTTTTAATAGTAAGCAAGACTTCTTTTGTGAACCATGCCTGTTTATTAGATTTAATTTTGACCGCTTTTACAGGTATGTATTTATTATATAGATAATCTATAAGAGACGTTAGATATAAGAGTTTTTGGTTAATATCCGGAAACATCCAAACGCGGTTCCAATATAGCAAATTAGCCTCGTATGTTAGTTCAGAGAAATTTACTGACCTAAAATCCCTGTAATAAAACTGAGTTTCGGTATTACAATTAAAATTAATATTATATGATATAAACAACATATCATGACCAGATATTCCAGCAAGAGAAAACTGATCATAATGAAGTACACTGGAATGGTCTGAGATGCACATCAGATCTAGCATGCTAGGTTTGCAGTTAGGTGAAAACCGTGTAGGAAACTTATTTACGACTTCTAAGCCAGCGGAATACAAATTATCAATCAATGTAATTGATCTCAAATCGTTGCTCAATAGATCTATGTTAAAATCACCGCAAACCAAGATATGTTCATATTTGCATATTAGCTCCGACAGTTTCAGGAACAAATTGTCCAGCTCATACATTTTGTTAGGGTTGTAAACACATACAACGAGGCATTTCGTGAATCCATCGCTAACTTCTATAATTAAATACTCAACAGAATCATTTTCGCTAGACTGGAAAATAATATTATGCCTCAAGATTTTTTTACAATAAATGGCAACACCTCCACCTCTCGCTCCAGTCTTCCTATCATTACGTATCAAGGTGTAACCATGTAATTTATAAAATTCATCCTCAACATCATTTCTAAACCAAGTCTCAGTCACACAAAATATATCAATATTAGTTTTTTTCAAAATATGATTCATATAATCAAGCTTCGGTAAATTAAAACTACGCGCATTTATATGGCAGAGCTGCAGACCTGTGTGACTGTTACTTACGAGTTTTAAAACAATGTCAAGACATTCGTTGTCAGTACTCAAACACTCATTTGGACTAGTCATTGGGATTAATGCAGTTTGCGCTTCGTGATGGGCTTTGTCTAGTGGAATTGGCAAGAATTAAAAAGTAATCATACATATTTATAAATATAATAGGAAAAGATGAAGAGAGAAATACAAAGTAAAAAATAAATATATATACATATATATTGGATGCTTGATCGCTGGTATAATTCGGTCATCATCATTTTACTTCGCTGACAAGAGCATTCACTTCTTCTTTGCTTTTCACGATCTTCGCCTCAGTGTTTTGTTGCACTCTAACATATACTTTGCCTCTAATGCTAAAAGCAGATGCCAACGAACCTTGACGTTCCAGCTGTGTTGAGTGGTGCATTATTTCTCTGTTTCGCCGCGTTAAGCTTTCATGCACAAATATTTTGCCATAGCCAACTACATCAGCATCGGAGAGAGTTAAAGCTCGTTTATGCTGTTTCGCAAAAGTGGCTATAGCTTTGAGCAGTTGAATTCTGTCATGCGCTGTGTTAAGTTGGAACAATACAGGCGCTTGATTAGCTTTATTACAGTTCCTGTTCTTATTATTGTTTTTGTTTGAGCGCATATGGAAGGCTTGGCGGATGCCGGGTGTTTCGAGGTTAATCACTCCACACAGCTTAGTGAAAATCTCCTTCAAGTTTTCGTCACTGGAATACGGTATGCCATGCATTACAATATCTGTCGACACTGCCTTTTCCCCCAGATCTTCAACTTGCTCACGCAGTGCATCAACATTTGTTTTGAGCAATGCAAGCTCTGTGTGCACATATTCAACACCTGTCATTCTTTGTTCAATTTTGCCTAGTCTTTCTTTCGTATTCGCTAACTCACCAGTAAACTCGCTCATTCTCTGCATAACTCTATTCTCTATAGTTTGCATAGATTCGTTTACATGTTTTATGATGTTCGCTTCGTGCGCTTTGAGTTTTTGTTCCCACATTTCATTTATGTGCTTGATAATGTTGTCTTCGTGTTTTTTTAATTTTTGCTCCCACGTTTGCATCAGCTGTTCGGCTGATACGCTCTCACCAGATAACTTCATATCAGCGCCTCGAGATGGTGTTGTATTTGACGACAGCATATTATTTTGCGACGATATATTTACTTTTCGCGCCAAAGGTCCTGGTTGTTGTTGTCTCGTAATTCTTTTTGAGGCATCCATTACACAGAAGTCCAATAACAAATGCAAATACCAAAATTGTAGCAAAAGAATGTTAGATTTTATTTAACTTTACAGACAGCCAGCTAACGTGTAAGAATCAACTATTATTAAAAAACACGCAGATTGCATTAATTAATCATCCGACACACACTCGTTTTAATTTAATGTTTATTAAGCAAAAGAATAGCAATTTATTGTCAGCAAAACAAAAGCGCGTCTACTCTGACATAACGTTGACGTCAAAAATGTTGTGTGCACACAAGTACTTATTACAAAATCAAACTCATATGAAACGTATGCTTTGTTTCGTAATAATTTATCGTCCATGTAACAGGAATATGCCACAGCAAAGCGTGGCAGGGTATAGCTAGTCGTCTTATAATTTGGTATCACCTCAAATGATCGACTCTCAAAAAGTTCGTCATGCACCAAAGTCCAAAGTACTTTATAACCGACTTCAAAAACGGAGCAGGTTATAAATTCGTCGAAATATATTTTTTATGTATGTTACTGCATGCTGTGGACCACGTCAATCGACTTCTGTAATTCTGTTTTTAAAAGAGAGGTGGTTCCATACTAATTTGGGCTAGATCCGATCATTGGATCATGAAGAAATTAACGATAATCTAAAATTTGTATATGAGAATTGAAGTCGGTTTTGTTTTTGCTTAAAAATTACTTGTTCAAGGTAGTTTTGAATTTTTTTTGCCGTCGCCTTTTCTACATATATATTTCGTCTTAGTTTCGAATTTTTTCGCCGAATATTTTTTTTTTTGATTGTAAGGTGTACGGGCTAATGTATGTATGTACATACAGTGACTCTAACAATTGACCATGCTTTTCAAGATTATTGTTTTTTGTTTTGTGTATTTTTCTATAAAAATATTGTCCAAATTTTGACTAAAACCATATAATCAAAATTTTAAATCTTTTATAAAATTGTGAAAAAATCCAAAAAATGTTCATCACTTTTTTACTTTTTAATCTGAATCTTTAGAACATTTTTGAATACCTATGCAGTTCTGTAGGTTACAGGTTACAAAATTGCGTTGATTTCTAATTTCTTCTAATTTTTTATTTTCTTTTTTGTCGGCCTTTGTTATTTTTATATACAAAATTTTGCTGCGAACGGTCTTCCGCACTTTATTTTATAAGGAATTCATTCTTAGATATATAGAAACAAGTGCAAAAGAACGTCAGCAAAAAAAAAAATATATATATAAGAATAAGTGCGATTTTTTAGTCACTTGAAACTTGCACTTCATTCCACCATACTTGTATGTGTTATAAAACTACAAACACAAAGCTGTACTAAAGATTCAAATTTAAAATTTGAAATTTTGATGAGAATTTTCCAAAATTTTGTATAAAGGTTATACAATATTTTTAAAGAAAAATAACTAAAACAATTTAACTCAAACAATAGTATATATTAACGTTTTAAAAAACCTACACGTGGTCACTTGTTTGAGTCACTGTAGCTATGCTTATTTTCATATGCATTCATGAACTACAATAATAAAACTTCCAGCCAAGTTTTGCCGCCGGTGAAGTGCAATTATTAAAAATGTGTAAATGTTGTAAACGATTTTAGACAAAACACAGATTTCTTATCAGCGAAATTGAAGCATAAAAACATACATTCATACATACATATGTACATACACAAACCTGCTCAGTGAGTAAAAAAAGCTAAAGAGTAATCATTGTATATATGTATGTATGTATGTCCCACCTAAAAAAATAAAGAATAAAAAGTAGCTGCAAAGATATAAATGCAAAATACAACAGCCACACCGCGAACTAATTACTATTACAAAATTGTTAAACTGAACAAAAAATAAAAAATAAAAAATTTAATGCAAAATCTACAAGACCTCAGCAAGAAATATGGAAAATATGAGTAGATATGTATCACGATTGAGAGAATACAAAGGTTGCGCCGATCTTGGACCGCTATTCCTCTCTTAACGAATTTGACAGAATCGTTGTTTGCATGACGTCACACTGGTGCAACTTGTTTACGTTTTTCCTAGCAAAATTTTTTCTTCTTCTTCCATTCTAGCTCACGTTTTGGCATTTCTCTCTCGCAATTGCACCAGTGTGACGTCACACAAAAGTTATTCTCAAAAATCCTCTCTGATCGGCGCAATCTTGTATTCTATCATTCTTGCTTGTACGACATGTACACAAAACGCGAATATGTATGTATGTAGTTACAACAATACCGAGCAGTAGCAAAAGCGTAGAAGCGCGTTAAAGCTGGGCTGCTTCCTTGCCGCCGGCAATGCAGCGTTGCTGTTGTTGTACCGGTAAGCGACAGGCAAGAAGGCAGCCAAGCATTGAAACTTGTAGGTATGTAGATTGAGGCGTATTGCCAAAGAAATACAATAAAAAACAAAAGAAGACCAAAGAAATAAGAAAAGTAAAAAATGTGTAAAATAATAAAAATTATGATAAACAAAATGTAGTAGATATGTAAGTACGCCCTCCACACCGCTTTCGACACAAATTTGCTCACTGACGATTTTATTTTGCTGCGAACTGAGAAGAAAAATTCAATAAAAATAAACAAGTAATTTTTAGCAAAAAAAAAACCGACCATATAAAAAAGATATATATATATATATATCTCATGATCCACTGATCGGATCTCAACCAGATTAGTATGGGACCACCTCTGAGACACTACCTTTCCGATGCCAAAAGAATTATCGAAATCGGTTAACGTGGTCCAAAGTTATGCGGTACCATACATAAATAAAAAAAAAAAAAAAAAAAAAGATTCCGACGAACTGATAACCTCCTCCTTTTTTGGAAGTCGGTTAAAAATAAAATCGGCATCGTAGCAGCATTAACCCATACTCACACAGAGAAGCTCCAACCACACTACTACCACTACACTGGCATGCGCACACCACCGCAAATTCGCATTTCCCCTCTCACAAAAAAACAAACAGAGACACAGAGACTTCACATCCGCTGCCACTACACTGCTTCAGTGCATTGGTGTGTGTGCGCGCATTCGCTTGCTCTTTCGCCCATCGCTGCATCCCTTTCGCAGTTAAATTTGTATTTGTGTTTGTCATTGCCATTTGTCGTTTCCATTTCAACTTCATTTCCACTTCAACGTTTCGTCGCCACTGCGTTCCCCATGCCTCATATACAAAGACGCGCGTCACGAATTTCATTTAGTCCTGCGCGCTCTCGCTCCCTCTTAACGGCAAATCGTGTGTTTCTGCTTTCCATTCCATTTCGGCAGCGCTCTCTGTGCGCAAAGCTCCGCCCATTTAGGATGTTTCATTTTCCGTTGCGTTTTATTTACTTCACTAACGATTTACCATTTCAATGGATGTTCGCTGACTTTCATTTGTACATGTGTTGGTGGAGCTGTTTATGTGTTGGGTGTGCATTTGTGGCATTGCTAGTAAATAAATACGAGCGCAATTTTGTTGATTTCATTTTAGATTTGGGATTTTGTTGTTTTCTCTTATTTCTGCTACAATAAATTTTTAGTGTGGCTGCATTTGTGTGTGTGTGTGTATGAATATTTTATTTATATATACATATATTTATTTTTTTTTTTGCAAATAAATATGCATTCGCTTTTGTTTCGCTATAGCTAAGCTGTTTTGGCTCATCTAAACTTTGGACTGTATGTATGAACAGAAATATATGGAGATATGCACTTTTATTAAGAATATGTAATGCAACGATACATACATATACATACATATGTATGTACTTCTATATTTTTCCATTAAAATTAGGATTTTCGCAGTTCATTGATGCAAAAGAAGCAGAGATTTGTAGAATTTTTGTTTTTTTAGTATTTGTTGTTTTGATGTACATACATACCTACATACATACTTATGTACCTGGCTGATTGGCAAGGAGCAGATGCATCAACGTTTGCATGAATTAAAACAGTAGGCAGTGTCCCTTTAAATGCCAATGAATCTACTATTATTTTTTACCGTGTATCTGGCGCAAAAATCTACCGGGGAACCAGGTTAGATTTACAAACAAAATTTTTTGCAAATCATGTAAATGGGTTTGGTGAATTAGTATCTATATAATAGTAACTAAGAGTGCCGTTTTTCTAGTTTTTTAAGATCGGTGAAGAGATTTTCTGTCTTAGCACGTCGTTTAACTTATAAGATAAACAAGTAATTTATAACCAAAAAAACAAAACCGACTTCAATTCTCATATTAAAATTTAAGATTATCGTTAATTTCTTCACGATCCAATTATAGGATCTAAACCACCTTTCCGATGAAAAAAGAATTATCGAAATCGGTTAACGTGGTCCAAATTTATGTGGTAACATAAAAAAAAAAAAAAATCCGACGAATTGATAACCTCTTCTTTTTTTGAAGTAAATTTTGATAATGTCATACATATCGATAATTCCATTATTTGCAAAAACACTAAAAACCGATAACTCAACTAGCATCGATAGTTTTCTATAACTCTGCGTTTCGTGGGCTCAATAAATTTCGATAAATCAAAAACGTATATATATCGATTTAATCTATAACTCGTTAATCTTTGGATGCCCCTATAAATTCCTATAACTCAGTTAATTTTAATAGCTCTATATTTTTCGGAAGCTTACGATAAATATCGATAACTCGTTACACTCTGGTAACACGATAAAATTCAATAAGCATATAACTTGATAAATTTACACAACCTAGATGTTTCGATGAGTCGATATATTAAAAAAAAATCGACGAACTTCAGTAAATCAATAAATGTCGATAACTCGAAAATTTTAAAGAACTCGATGCATTATCATAACTCGATAAATTTCGTTAACTATATAAATAATAATAATAGAATAAATATCAATAACTTTATAAATTTCATTAACATGACAAATTTCGATAATCCCATAAATTTTTATAGCTCGATAACTATCCATAAATTTCGATAACTAATTGTCAGTGTCTATAAATTTCTACAACTTAATAAACATTGATTAATTTGAATGGTTCGATACGATAGCTCAATAAACATGAATATCGATAGCTTTCGATAACTAAATTTTTTATGACTATCTTTGTCTTCAATTAGGCCTTAATCGTTATCATTTATTTCTTCATCAATACATTTAACTTTATTCCAAAATTTAATTTCAAATACGAAGTAAAACAAAATGCGAAAACAACTCAAATTGAACAGGTTGCAAAAACAACTATACACAAATACGGAAATTTTTAAACCACGATTTTAGCCGTAATTTTCAACCAATTATGAAACCTAGGAATGTTAATCCCGGGATACCGACCTTTTTTAGGTCATGAAAACCTCGGTATTTGTAATTTTAACTGATGGCAATAATAGAAACTCCTTTTCTTGACCTGTATTGGCTATATTTGTTTTTTTTTTTTATTTAATAATTAAAATTTTTTTTATAAATGTCTAACTCATTATACATATAACACCGTGCGATAGTAAATTTTACACACAAAAATTTATATATTCGCGAAACCATGGGCCAAATGGGTCCGTAATTCAAAAATGATTTAAAAAATTCAGTGAAATGTGTTTAGAGAAGAAGTATGGGTATCAATTAATGAGGAAATTCTGTAGAACTTAATCAGATTAAATTTTTTGGTGCATAAGGACTGGTAAGTATTCAGCCTCATTGCGAGAGTCATGTCGAATGCAAGTAATTTTTCGAGAGTCGAATCATATGGAAAATTTCATGACATTGCCTAAAATTTCGACTCATCATTATATCAGCCTAAAAATTACCTATTCGTCCTTGTGAATCCAAAATTTTTAATTTTGTTTAAGTTCTAAAGAGATTTCCTCTTTCATTTGAAACCCATGTTTTTATTCTAAATACGTTGCATTGAATTTTTTAAATAATTTTTGGAATTAATCATATCTTTGAAATTACAAAGTCCTTTAAAATAGGTTCTGATGTGAGAGAGAAAAAATAAAAACGCAACTTTAAATAAAAAAGTAGGTTTCAAGCCCATTTATTTATTATTTATTTTATGGTAGGAGAGATAGAAGCAAATTTTTCGATTTAAGTTGTTGAAAGGTAATGAATATCTAAATCCCGGGACTAATCCCGGGATCCCGGGATTGTGATAAAGACAAAAACTCTCCTCATCTTCAGAAAAATACCAATGGTGTTCTTGGTTTCGAAATCGGTTCGGTAGAATTACAAAACGAACGGTGACAAAATTCATGTTAGCGTATTACTAGTCGTATATACATACGCAGATGATAACAGATTGGCGCTTACACAATATGTTAGTGTTTGGCCGAATTTCTACTCCGATTTGTGGCGTTCGCGTAGAAGTTGTCACACAAAGGGGAGGAACCTACAGTTTTTACGCGGGCTTCGAAGGCGATTGTATGTTTATGAGAAGCTGTTTTTCATGGCTGAAAAACGTTCGGAGGTTTGCCATTGCCTGTCGATGGTTGACTGGTATTAAGGCTAGTTTTTACTATGTCATATTTTGACAACAAATTTTGTCAATAGATATATTTTGACACAACGTTATCACTTTTTCCAAACCCTTTACCGATTAGATCATGGGCCAAAAACGAGTAGATAGCCAATTAAGCAACATATGTAAACGACTGAAGATATATTCCGATCTAAATTAATCTTTTAATTCCATTTGACAATGTGTTTTCACTCAGTTGACGACAAATGCCATTGAATTTGATATAGTCTAAACCAGCCTTTTATGTTTTATTGATGTTGATGGTTGGTCACACGAAGCAATCAATATTCTCACGAAACTATGGGTCATATATAAAAAAAACTGGGTTTTTAGTTTTTATAATTTAGTCTTTATAATTTCAAATCACCCTGGTACTGATAGTAGTGGGTGGATTTTACGAATTTTAGATGAAGCGGTATTTTTTTCGACCTTTTTCTGCTCCACCCAGGGGCGCACACAGGAATATATTTTGGGAGGGGTTTATAACGGGTGATTTTTTAAGAGCTTGATACCTTTTTTTTTAAAAAAAAACGCATAAAATTTGCAAAATCTCATCGGTTCTTTATTTGAAACGTTAGATTGGTCCATGACATTTACTTTTTGAAGATAATTTCATTTAAATGTTGCCCGCGGCTGCGTCTTAGGTGGTCCATTCGGAAAGTCCAATTTTGGGCAACTTTTTCGAGCATTTCGGCCGGAATAGCCCGAATTTCTTCGGAAATGTTGTCTTCCAAAGCTGGAATAGTTGCTGGCTTATTTCTGTAGACTTTAGACTTGACGTAGCCCCACAAAAAATAGTCTAAAGGCGTCAAATCGCATGATTTTGCTTATTTACGAAGCCATTCAACCAGAAATGAGCCTCATCGCTGAACAAAATTTGTCGATAAAAAAGCGGATTTTCTGCCAACTTTTCACACATTCAACACATTTCGAACCGAACACTGATTTTGGTAATAAAATTCAATGATTTGCAAGCGTTGCTCGTTAGTAAGTCTATTCATGATGAAATGTCAAAGCATACTGAGCATCTTTCTCTTTGACACCATGTCTGAAATCCCACGTGATCTGTCAAATACTAATGCATGAAAATCCTAACCTCAAAAAAATCACCCGTTACTTCTGAAAATTCGCTTCAGATAATAGGCTCTTTAAAATACA
Organism: Rhagoletis pomonella; assembly: GCF_013731165.1. Classification (NCBI taxonomy): domain Eukaryota; kingdom Metazoa; phylum Arthropoda; class Insecta; order Diptera; family Tephritidae; genus Rhagoletis; species Rhagoletis pomonella. The sequence continues at coordinate 21,373 of NW_023460746.1, read as the reverse complement.
TTTATGCAAGTTTTATGTACAGTATGTAATAAATAAATAAACCTTTTAAAGTTTCATAAATTGTACTATATTTACTTAAAATTAACAAAGAACTCAAACTTTTTAAACCGACTTATGTATGCTACCGCGTAACTTTGGACCACGTGAACCGATTTCAATTTCTGTTTTTTTTTTTTGATCGGAAAGATGGTACCTCAACGGTCGTCCCGTAATTTCGTTTAGATCTGATCATTGGATAATGAAAAAATTAACGGTATTCCTAATTTTTTTTTTGCTTAAAAATTACTTGTTTAATAAAATTTTCTATAAAAATAAGATGCGCTCAACTTTCAAAAGTAATAAACAAATTTTTAAAAGAAATTTAATGATCATTTTCCTCGATTTCTGGTCACTACGCTAGATTTTCGTCACCAAAATTCTCTAAATGAAAAGCAGTGGAAGCAACAAAATCTGGCACCATGAGGGTTATGTAACTAAATGTTGCTTTTGGAGATTTTTGGCGATCAAAATCAGCTATAGCAAATGCTGGAATCCCGCTGCTGGTTTTCGATGGAGATGGTGATTTTTAAGATTTTAAGAAAAGCGAAAACTTCACATAAAATGACGCACAAGAAACTTCTTAAATCCTTTGTCTAAATTTCTTAAATCTGTTTGCAGCTCTCAAGAAAAAAATGCTCGCATATTTGTTTCTTCAAGAAAATTTACAGCAAAAGGGGATTTATTTTTCAAGCAAAAAATAATAAAAAACAAGTAATTTTTAGCAAAAAAAAACCGACTTCAACTCTCATATAAAATATATATATATATATATCTCATGATAAACTGATCGGATCTTAACCAGATTAGTATCGGACCACCTCTGCAAAAATAATTATCAAAATCGGTTGACGTGGTCCAAAGTTATGCGGTAACATACATACATAAAAAAAATAAATAAAAATAAAAAAATATTCCGACAAATTGATAATCTCCTCCTTTTTTGGAAGTCGGTTAAAAATACTTCTTGTGACTTTTCTTGAGAGCTGGGTTCTAAGCTTTAACATACAGTTTGCATTTAAGGTTATTAGCTTTAGGGGGGGTTTGAACCAGGGGCGAACGCAGGTAGGGGTTTTGGGGGTTCAAACCCCTCCCGAAATGCCTGCTGAAAATTTTAAGAAATTTCTCTCTTTGTATTTAGTTAATTACGTAAACAAAAGCAATACTGTTTTTATTTCCGTAAAAGTTTGTACGAATTTTCAACTATTCGCAAAAATCTGCAAATAAAGAACAAACCGAGGTGAATGAGCACAAGCTTGGAAGCATAACCGGACTAAATATTGATGCTTATAGATAACTCATACGCCATGGCATTTTAACGATATACGTTTTCAACCCCGCGCCCGCACTCACAGACACCACGTCTGTATGTATGTTGACTTATACTTGCAACAATGCACTTTCAACATAGGCTGGAATAACTTTAAGACCATAAGAATTGGCAGGCAAACTTGAATTCACTTATATATGTATATAAATGTGAATGTCTGTTTTCTTATTACCTTATAACTTCTGAACCGCGGCACGGAATCGCACGAAACTTTGCACACTTATTTGCTTTTTCCCCGGGAAGGTTATAGGCATAGAGAAAAATGGGCAGTGCTGGAAAAGAGGGCGTGGCACCTCCTATACTTACTAAAATTTTCATATTGTATATCTCTTGAAATATTTGTGGTAGAGCATTGGAACTTGCTGTCGAGATAAATAAAATTAATTCCATACTCATGGGAAAAAATTGGCGGTATTGGAAAAGGTGGCGTGGCACCTCCCATGGGCGTGAATTATTTAATCAGCTCTAACTTCGGAACCGTAAGTCACATGAACTTGAAATTTGGTATGCAAACATATCTATAGTAGATGCTTATCTTAAGGTATATGTAAATGAGTTTGTAAAAGGAGGCGTGGCAGATAACATAGGCGTGGAATTTTTAGTCAGTCATAACTTCGGAACATAAGTCACATGAACTTGAAATGTGGTATGCAGGTATCTACGGTAGGTGCTTATAGTAAGGTATATATATAAATAAGACTGTGGAAGGGGGCGGCAAATCCCAAAGGCGTGGAATATTTTACCAGTTATAACTTCGGAACCATAAGTCACATAAACATAACATTTGGTATGCAGACATATCTATAGTAGGTGCTTATAGTAATGTATATATAAATGAGTTTGTAAAAGGGGCGTAGCACTTAACATAGGCTTGGAATGCTTTGCCATAGCTTCGTAACCACAAGTCACATGACCCCTATAATTCCTTCTGGCGTGGGGTGAAACCCGCGGGTAAAAGCTAGTTTTCTATATATTTTAGTTAAAATTCTGTTCAAATTTCAAGTCATATGAAGTACGTTGTTCAGCAGCCAGCCCTCCTGATATCAATTTATATGCATACTAGCTTTTACCCGAGGGTTTCACCGCACGTCTTTATACAAATATGAAAAAATTTGTATGTAACGATGTTATGTTTCATTTCTTCTCGAATTTTAATATAGCCGTGATAGCATAATAACGTAGAATAGTTGTTTAGCTGGGGTGCTATGAAATCAAAAGCAATAATATGTTTATAATAAAATAGTTTTAATAAATTATATAGATAATAGCTGAAATACCAAAGTTGTATTGTAATAACTAAATTTTAACTATCTAATTTCTTACTCTAATATTATTCCGCAGCACGTTTTTAGTACATCAATGCATCTATTAACATAGATGCATTTTCCAATGCAATTATCATAAATTTTATTTTCGATAAAGAGTTGGTTTCTTTTTAAGGCATCCTTTTTTATTGGCATTGCAAAAGCTAAGTGAACTGGAAACTGAAGTTTTTTAAATTCTAAAGGCATATCAGAAGGAATTAAAGGGGTCATGTTATTTGTGATTCCGAAGTTATGGCTGATAAGAAGTTCCACGCCCATGTTATGTGCTACGCCCCCTTTTACAAACTGATTTATATATACCTTACTATAAGCACCTACCATAGATAAGTTTGCATACCAAATTTCAAGTTCATGTGCCACGCTCTCTTTTATATATACGTTACAATAAGCGCCTCCCGTAGACATGTCTTCGTACCAAATTGCAAATTCTTTCGACTTATGGTTCCGAAGTTGTAGCTGATTAAACATTTGCAGGTCTATTGGCGGTGCCACGCCCCCTTGCGAAATTTACGACATATTTTCAAATAAGACCATACCTATAACCTTCCCGGGGTAAAAACAAATAAGTCTGCCAAGTTTCGTGCGATTCCGTGTCGTGGCTCAAAAGTTATAAGGTAATAAACAAACAGACATTCACATTTATATATATAGATAACAAGCTAAGCTCACAAAAAATTTCAATCGATCTGAAGAATGATGGGTTTTTGGGCATGAGCTCTCCGTCTAGATGCTCTGGCAACACCACTTTATATACATACGTACTTTACATAATCCCTAAAAGTACTATATGTACATTTTGGTTTGCGTTTTAAGGTTTTCGAAGCTTTCGAAAGGGGAGAAGAATTGAAATTAATTTACATATCTATCTGGGAGAAAAAGTGTATTTTCAATGTCGCTGAATCACCAGAGCAAAAAGTGCTACGTACCGAATGCATTCTGTAAAAATAACGAACTATTTTAAACTGATAAAATTCTGCCCCTCCGGCTGCCGAATTTCACAAACAGCCGAAAATTCATCTCACGAGTGTCAAGTACGGAAAAAATGAATACGCTCCGGCGCTGGGAAACTTGGTGTAGCTGATTCCAGAGTAAGAGTTCATTTCCACCACGCCTTAACTGCAGTTAATGCCTATGGGAAAAGTAAATTAAAACAGCTCTTGGTGAAAGTGGGCTATAAGTTACCCGAGTCCCACAGTTCTCAGGACGTAATGATGAGATAGAGAAAATCTTATTGGAATTTTACTAGCATGTATGAATACTAACGTTTAGGCATAGTTTGATTAAGGCCCAAAAATGGTCGCTTCCCTAAGTTTAAAAAATCAACACCCTCATTGTTTTCAATATGCCGGTAATTTCACAACCCTCTGCGTCACGAAAATCAAGTTTTAAGTTCTCTGCGACCGAATTTATATATCCACGTCCTTGCAGGTTCCGCTTAATGATGCGTCAAATTTTGGTCACCGTAAACTAAGCGATAACGAGAATTATGAGCTCCTTGAATATCCGTGGGCACCGGATGCTGCTTTTACATTTCCGCCTTCGACTAAACGTAATTTGACATTTCAATTATCATGTGTTAAAATGTGTCAAAGGTAATTTTCTACATTTAGATTCAAATGCCACGCTAATATTTAAATTAATGTTAGCGGTATTCATCTAAACCGATAGCTTTATCAAGCAGATATTCTTATAAATTTAAGAGCTCTGGTACATGAATGCCCCATACTCTTTTTTTGTATACACTTGCGACAGAGTTACATTGTCTTCAGGTTATCAAGATTATTGAGTGATATCGTTGTAGAAATTTATTTGAAATGTGTAAACGAGTTTCCATACAAATTTTGACAGTTGATTTCCAAAGTTTACACAATTATAATTTTATACGGTTTATAAGGTTTGATGTATACCCTTATTATGTTTCTTTACAGGCATTTTTTCAATGTACCTACGGAGCATAGTCCAACACCATTTCTAGACGCTCCTGATGTTTGCAATCAATCACTCTACCTAAGGGTATACCGATTCTTGCAGATAGGGCCAACACTTCCTGTGACACTTATTTCCAGTGAACGCTCCTTCTTAAGCTTGAATCTTATTTACGAAGTAAAACTGGGGAACAAAGATTAGATGGTTAAGCTTTACTTAGCATCCACAGAAATATAGAAGTTGCGAATAAAAAAATACTGATTACAATATTTTCTTTTAAGTCGAAGCAGTAGAGAAATGATATTTCACATTTTTCATGCATACATATGTAATAACTCGAATTTATTGAAAAAAATATAGACATTTTGAACTACCGAAACGCATATATTTGGTGCAACTGATTAAATGAAAAAAAAAAAAAATAATAATTTTAAAACCCCCGAAAAAAATTTCTTCGTTCGCCCCTGGTTTGAACCCCAAAGCCCACCCCTTGTGTGCGCTAATGGCTCCACCCTTTACGTAAATAATCCAATCCTATGCTATTTGTGGCCATTTCAAAGAGCGACCAAAGGACGAAATCCATGTTTCCTATTTTATTAAGTTAATCGATTATTTTTGTAAAATTTACGAATTAATTGTATCGTAATTTTGTGTTTCATTAATCGATTATTAATCGACTAATCGTAGAATATCAGTCAAAATATTTTCAAGAAAATGAGTTCTGTAGTTGTTTGAAATTCATCCATGGAACATTCTTTTTTGCTAGCTGCATAAATTTTTACTCGAGCCGAGGTTAAAAAAATTCATTTCAAGAATTCGTTAGCATTATTCAGTAATGATGTTTTTGCGAAATGAAATTACGTGCGCAGATAATCCAATGGAAACGGGTAGCGAGTCGTCAATAGAATCAGTAGAAAATGAGTTCGATCTAAGGGTCCCTCACAAATCTCTCGTACACAAACGAAGGCGGAAAGACGATGATTTCGGTCAGACACAAGATTAAATTAGGTTTTATTTAAATTGTCAAGTTCTAGAACTAAAGCGGTGTTTCATTGGCGTTTGGGAGGAAATGAAAAGAAAATATATGTAAGTATGTATACTGGGGCGGAGTAATGTAATTTCGAAAAAAGGCGTACGGCATATCCGAATTCTACGTTCGATTCTAAGCAAGCGGGAAAAAAAGTATTGTAATACCATAGTAATTAATAAAAAAAAAAATATCATTAAAAATTACCAGAAACTCTCTGTGGAGGAAACTCCCTTTAAATCCCCAAAGAAAAAGTGTAATGCCTGAATTACTTAATGCCAAAATTATTGATCGCCTTTCCAATTACATATTATAAAATCTTGAGCGTACCTACAAAACAACAAAAGAGGTAGAAGAAAGCCAAAAACAAAAAAAAATAAATGTCACTTAATGGCTTCCCCTCCCATTTTTTGTGATTTTCCTTCAATTTTTTTCGCACTAAAATTGAAACGGGGAGAATTAAAAGTACAAAAAAGTAGGAAGCGAGTTAAATAAAAGCGCGCGGCAGTAAGCAGGAAAGTAGTAAGTGAGTCGGTGAGTGTGCGCCGACAACAACAAAAACTGACAAAGAAAATTAAACGAAGAGCAGAATGTGCAATAAAATAAAACCTCGGCTAAAGCGTATGCGAATATATACAAACAAGTAGGTACTTATGTACATTTGTACATATCTAGTGCATATGTTTGTACATATGGATGTATGATGACAGCAACGAAGGATGGCGTATTTAGCGCAACAAAAATTGCAGAGCTAAAAGAAAATTGCATTTTGCAGCTGCTGCTGCTGCTATCGTATACAGATGAAAAATCGTGAAGGCGGCGACGGCGGCGGCTGATCTGCACAGACACAAGCTTTGTGTCGATTGAGCTGGTGGCAAGGATATGTGCGCGGAAGCACAGTCCTGGATAGCTGTGATGGAGAACTATGAAGAAGTTGCAGCACAGAAAGTTTTGCAACATTTTATAGCAGCGAAAGATATACGAGTGAAATGAATAAAAGTATCTATCAATGCAGGCTGCACAAAGACACATCGCACCTGCAGGGAAGTGGACTGATTCAAAATTAGATTTTCAACTTACAAACTTGCAGCAAAGCCAGTTTCTGCAGTGGTACACACCGAGTTGAAACTCCGGAAGACATTGGGATATTTATCTATGGTCTCAGGTTAAGAATATTTGTGCCTATGCGGCATTCAAGACTTTATTATTTCGGTACAAGCTGCGGAGTACTAATTTACCTTCCTAAAGAGGAACTGATTAATATTACCACACAGAAAGTGGTCAATTGACCCTTCCTCATCACGGCAGCTTCTGCAGAGAGTACTTGTTGGTATTCGCCATCGTTGAAGCAAATGGTGCTATAGTCTAGTTACCTGTGATGACACCGGTAATGACTATTACTGCAGACCTATTGAGTTTCACTACGTCCCTCGTCCTTTTCCTACTAAGCTGCGGCCATAATAATCATGTAATCTCACAGTCTGCCCTTTTATTTCACAAGCCATTAGTCGCGGCCACGATGTATTCATCAATTTTCCTAACGGAGCTATCCGGTTCCCCTATTGGCATCTCTGAGCCGCATTTGATCTTCTGATCAGCCGACTCATTCCGGGTACCCAGCATGGAGTGACGTTGATAAGGCTTAGTGACGCCAGCGTGATGCGACATTTCCATACAACTCCCGATTTCACTATTTTAGATCCTATTGCCTTCAGTACTTGCTTGACAATCGATAAAGATAAAGGCTTTATCTTCTGGATCCCTACTACTAGATCCCTGCTTGGAAGAAGCTGCAATCGTTCTGTAGACGAAAGGAACGGTCGATCTGCAGGTTATTCGAGTAGAGATCGGCTCCGGTTCCTTTTTCCATAAGTGTAGATTGATATAGCCACCTCTGCTACTGACAGTCCTGCATCCCATTCTTCTCTGGTCGCGAACCTAATAGGTAACTTAGAATTGAAGTTCCACACAGGCGTAATGTAATCAGTGCTGCATGCCCGAAATTGGTTTCCTTCCATATATGGGCCTATCTCAGCCTGAGGGCGCACTTTGCGCCGGCACCATGGAGCGGTTATAGGTGAAGTGTCATGTTAAGCCCTTCCTGCCACTTACTGCTCCCGATATGCCTGTTATTCCTTTTGTCTAGGGTTCTCCACCATAAAAAGGATAATTTTATATAGAGTTATATTCAAGAGGCTTCCTTCAGGAGCCCTAAAGTCGGAGGAGAAAGGTCATTGAATTCTTTGGTCTTTGCTCTCTCATGTCATTTTTTTTTGTACCAGCCCCAAATTCAGATTTATTTAAATTTTTATAGATTTTCTGGGGCAAACCGTACTTCAGTTTGCATTAATTGAGCAAAAGTCGAATGTCGATTCTCGAATTTTTTGAATCGATTAACGGAACGAATCGGAACTAAAAAAACGACAAAAGATCAAATCGGTAAGGCTCGATTAATCGATCTTCGATTTAATCGATTTAAAAACAGCATCTCTAGTGTCAGTCAGATCTACATAATTATATAGTACTTAGAAGAACGCTGGAATCACGGGAATTTTTACATTTAGGCTGAATTTCTTTATTCATTCTGAACGTTTGGAATAAACTTTTTTGTTTACTTATTCTTTAGAACGTTCCTGATGATATGTTAACGTATATTTCAAACGTATTCTGTTTATTTCGGCTGTGAAATGGGATTATCCGGAATGTATAAAGAAACGCAGCCTTAGTGTTGTGCGTAACAGGGAGTTGCAAAGCCTTTGAACCTTATCTTCCGAACTACCTTCAAATTACGTCCATTCAGTGAAGATATTACTGCCCCGCCCGTCTGGTAATGAAACAACATTTAATTCACTTTGGAAAGCAAAAGATTGGTCGTAAAAGCGAGTTTTATCAGGCCCTACCCTAGAGGGTTTTATGTATTAATACGTATTTACATACATTTGCATATGGGGCATTCCATACCAAAATGGACGGTGTTCACATTTCATGTGTTTGATTTGTTTCAAATTTTTAGGGTTGATGGATAAACATAAATAATAAATAAACATGAAATTCGAGCTTATTAATATATTTTTAAAAACTTTGCGGCACAAAAACAAAAACAATTCTATTTAATAGTTTTCCAAATATCTCGGGATCAGAGGAGGAAAAAATTTGAAAAAAATCTCACATACGCACATCAAAATTCTCTATGAAAAGAAATATTTTCTAAATTTCTTTTCTAGAAAAATTTTCCACATACAAATTTTTTGATAAAATAAATTAGTTTTTGAAAATATGCCATCTCAAAAAAAAGTTAAAAAAATCACAATGGTAGTTCTGGGTATTACGCAATATTTAAGTATAGTATGAGGGTTTCCTAAATTTTTTTCCCCCCTCGTTCTCGAGATATTTGGAAAACTATTATATCGATTTTTTGTGCTGTACAATGTAAAAATGTATTAATCAACCTCAAATTTCAAATTTATTTATTATTTATGTTTATCCATCGACTCTAAAAATTTGAAACAAATCAAACACATGAAGTGTGAACCCCGTCCATTTTGGTATGGAACGCCCCATATATGAATTCAGTATGTAAGTACATTTCTCTGATTGCCATTGAGCACTTAATTGACGCGCGAAATGAAAAAGAGTTAAGGTAACGAAAAGAAAAATACTTACCTAGTTTCGTATGGTATAGTTACGGTGACCATATTTATGAGAGCCGAATACGGGACTAAAAATAATTTTGCAAATTTTTCCCGCACTGTTTTCCCTGAAACAGTATCCTTATATATAGTAACATCAGAAATTTGTAGGATAATTTTTTCGAAATTTTTACCACGTAAAATTTGTTAAAAAAATTCGTTATATTTTAGTATAATAAAGTGCAATGTTAAGTCGATAAGGTTTACCACTAATTTTTGGCAATTTATTTTAATGAGTTACGCAAACTGCAAACCAAATTTTTTTCTAAATATTCTAATTAAAAAGGTTGAAATTTTGGTGAAACATTGCAGAATTAATTTGTATAGGTTTTTGCACAAAGTTGGAAATTTGGTATTATGTATATGGTTTTGTTAGGAAAAGAGCTTTACTTCCATAAAATAAATAATAAATATTAAATAAACTAAGCAAAAATAGCTAAAATTTACTGAAATGTCGAGTCCTAATTTCTATTTTGGCCACTGTATTTATTCCTCGATTCGAATCACAGGCATTCAGATTTGAAAATAATGTTTATAAAGAAAATTACGATTATATACCAACATCACTTAAAACTCGTTCATAGGCAAGCCATTTTAATGAGCTGTCAAGGCGTCGGAACACCGAATGCGGGACAAATACAGGACATTAAAAGAAATACAAAACATTTGGCGTCCCGTATAAAATAAATAAATTAGCGTATAATAAAGGACGGATGGTCACCGTAGGTATAGTATATGTATGTATGCGATTCCTTAGCATTGACTTAATTTCAATCTACGGGAGTGTAGGTGTTTAGCTGTACTCCTTGCAATTTCGAATGTATATACATATTTATATAGGTAGATGTGCGCATGCATCTATTTTTCAAAGATTCCTCCATGTAGGCGCTGCTGGGAAGAATCAACTTCCCGGAACTAGCGCCCACCCAAAAGTTGGAAAATTGCCAGGCGGCAGCGCTGGCAAACTGCTGCTTCCCTTGGAGACTTAAGTGCGTACATATGCACCTATGAACATACCTCTAAGTTCCCCCGTAATTTCTCAGCTGACTTTGGCGTTGCGTTACGCGCGCGAAATGCTCGGCTTTCAGCTTTGCAATTCGTTTGGGGAAAAGTTTTTCATTTTCTCTCTAACTCTTCAATGCAGCAAACAAGGATATTACTCGCGTTGCGTTGCAAGTTGTAAATTAGTTGGAAATGTTGCAAAAATTCAGAATTACAAAGTAGAAGATGCGCATTTTGCGAAACGAAGTGCTGCAATTTCTGGAATATGCTGCTAATGTTTAGCATGCTATGTTTAGCATTTTGCTTTCACTGAAGAGCTGCGTAGGGATTTCGATTTTGTTTGATTAGGTGGAAATTGCTCGGTAGTTCTGGTTTCACCTGGAAGGCTGGGGCTGTTTAGTAAGAAAATACAGAGGGTGGGAGTTTGCAATTGCTGACGCTTAATATAAAAATATGTAAGTAAGGAGTGGGATCTTCTAAATATGTAATCAAAGAAGCTCCAGTTGAGAGGGAAAGCACTAATTTGTACATAAGTTGGGGAGGTTTTCTACTCGAATTTGAAGTTTTTTAAAATGGCCGTATGGTAAATACTCCCAAAACTGGAGAAAGCAAATCCTTGGAACTTAAAACAAATTAAAATATTGCAGGCAATTACTGCGAACAACCTTCAATTTTTCTCAATTGAAAGTGCTACAACCCAGGGCTGCCACCCCATTGTTAGATAAGCTGCTGCCGCAGTGCCAAGCGGGGCATCCAATAAAGGAAGAAGAAAGTAAACGACTTTATCAAGAAACTAGCAAATACCCGGCGTGTTTTTTTGCGCCTTAAATGTATTTTTGTGCTATTTGATACCCGTATTGTAATATTTCATTTATTTTATCAATTTAATTAAATACAGGTGGCAGCTCTGATCAAAGAAATTAAATTAAAATTGCAAACATGTGGCAATCTCCACAAAAATATGTTCTGCTGTAAGCTGTTTCTGTCTGATTTCTTTTCTGACGATTATTGTCATTTTGTATCCATGCACTGGAAATATGCTAGTGGCGTATTATATCGAAATGCTTTTGATGTCCATTAAGACAGACAGAGCATGCTGAGCTTTGTTGTCAGATTTGGTCTTACTTAGCAGACGTTGAAGGGTCCAATATAGCCCCAGGTTGAATTCTCGGCAGCTTCGTACATAAGCTTAGGAAGTGCCTTTGCCTAGATCCTAGATAGATCCCCACCCTTCGTCAGTGAAATGAAACTTTTTATTTTTGAATTATAATTTTTTTATAATTTTTTTATTTCAGACTGATGACAAATTATCTTTTAATGAATATATAAAATTATCGGTTGGTGGCTTATGTATTTGAATATTTGCGAAATACACAAGGCCATTTTTCTTAGTTCCCCACAGTGTTGTGAAATAAAATTGTTCCTTCAGTACGAAATCTATACAAAAACTGTACCTTTAGACTGTAAATTGTATCGACTATTTAATTTGCTCATATGCATGCATGCATACATAGATTCCCTTCAAGACCAATGATTTGATGGTATTCACGGGTAAGTTTATGTAGGTACATTTACATATTTTACACTTTTAACATAAATGTTAAGGCAGATATTTTAAGATACACTTCTTAACAAACAAATTTTTTTAAGTTATTATGAATGGATAAAAGAGACATCTTCTTTGAATTCAGTACTAAAACTTGACATTTCAAGTGCTTATCAAAACTTTATACATGTTAACTAGATTGGCCATTTATCTTAAAATTATATAATTTTAATTATTTGTTTATAAAAGAGCAGTTTACACTTTAACTAAACCCGTATAAATCCAAGGTTTAATCTTTGCGCAACACTAATAAAATCAATAAACTTTCGTAAAGCTTTTTAATTAGATTTCCTAGAAATACTTATTTTGAGTATGCAGTTTTGTAGCCCGATCAATACAGAAAAAAACGCAAGTTTAAAATACATAGCTGCGACTTATCGTTAATTTTTAATATATATATATTTTTTTGATGAAGGCGCTGCTCATTTTCTTCATTAAAAAAATCGTCGAACATACTTAGACAATATGGAAGAAAATTACCGTCAATTATCGTCAAAAGTAAGCCATACATCAACTGTAAATCACAGCTACCTTAAATTTGCACTTTATTAGACTAAAATTGAATGAGCTAAAAAACTGCAAAATATTACGAGATAAAATTGAAATAGAAAGTTCGAAATTTTTACGAAAGTTTGTCGATTTTTTTTTAATGTTGTTCAAAGATTAAACTTATTTTCATTTAGTGTTTGTTAAGGAATAAACTATATTTTCATAAACAAATAATTCAAATTAAAATATAATAAAATAAATAGTCAAATCTAGTCAATATGAGATTGTCGTAAAGTTATGATAGAACATCTCTTTCTTAATTAACGATGACACTGGGCGCGTTTCTAAGGCGTAGCTGTTGTTAAACTGTTGAATGTTTGTCTTAGAAACGCACAGTTGAGTAGTTCCGCTCAGCTCAACAGTTGGTAACTTTTAGGCATTTTTTCAAGCAGAAAATTTTTACGCTACCTGAACTCAACGTGTTGGGCTTAGCCTAAACAGCTGATCGTAAAGACTTACGCCGCTTGTGTTAAATTTAACGCCGCTTTGTTAGGTGACAGTTGCAAACAAATATATTCTATTTTATATTACTGATGTGATAAAGTACCTAAAATATTGTATACTAATACCACGTTTCTAAATATATGTTTTTAAGATGTTTGCTATATAATTATACACTGTTTAATTCATTATAGCACTGAACAATTTTTACAACACGGCGGCAGCTCAGCGTTGAATTTTAAATACTATCGGCGCAACTATCTCTATCTATTGCAGTTTCATTTGTTTACATTTATCAGCTGTTCATGTGGCAGCATATTCATCAAGCCGTTTCTAAGACGTAATTGTTGGGTCCAACAGTTGCCAGCAGTTTCGTAGCAGTGGAGCTAAACAGCTACGTCTTATGAACGCGCCCACTGTTTCTATATGAAGCTGACTTCGACATTTTGTTTTAATAGAATTTAGTATCGAAAATATTCTTTCAAAACTTGCCTAGGACTGTGATATAATGGTTCGTTCAAAACCTTTTTTCAAAACTTATAAAGGCAAAAACGAGAAGCCGAAGACAAAAAGAGAATAAAGAATTTCCTGCAGTGAATTTTCAGATTTTTAAAACGGTATAGTAATTTAATTTATTTAAATTTAAATAAAGCATGAAGACCCCCTGGAATAAACGAGTAGATATAAAAAATATATATAACGGTAAAACTGGCACATACATAAATATATGAAAGAATGCACTCCGGCGAGGCCTCTAGCCATTGTGTGTCACAGATTTAAGTTATCGATGGAAATTTTTTTTCATCCCTGGAGTTTTTTGATATTTTGATGGGATTTTATCGGAACATTTCGGAATAGATTAGGGATTCAGCGGGATTTTTTGTTTGAGATAAACACGGAATTTTTCAGGATCTTTCAACATTTTTCGGCGTTTTTAGAACTTTTAATGCATTTTCGTAAATTTTCGGAACTATTTACTAATGTTTGTTTGTTTTTTTTTAGGGAAAAACGATACTTTTCGGCAACTTTCCAAAAAGTTTAAGTTTGTTTTGGGTTTATTGGGATTTTTTCTTAACTATTCGAAATTTTTCGGAGGTATCGAGATTTTCCAGAAATTTCAGGAGTTTTACTTTATATGAATAATGCCTAAAAACAAACAGCAATATATCGAGTTATTCTTTACTAAAAAAAGCCCAACTATGCCTTTTATTTCTTATCGACCCAAAAAAGCAAATTATTTAGGAAGGTGGTGCCTCAAGAGTGGTCCCATACTAATTTAGTTCCGATCATTGGATCATGAAAAAATTTACGTTAATCCTAAATTTTTATGTGAGCATACCTACATAAATTCGCAGGGAGGAGAAAAAGAATGTGGGTGCGTCAGGTGGCAGTCCATCAACATGGAAGCATTATATGGCGGTACACCAAATTATTGGAGGAACCGCTGTTAACAATGCGGAAGTACACGAGTCATTTTTATTAGTATGTATTTTCAGTTCACTTTTATTTTGTTTTCCAAAATATTTACATATGTTAATACTTCCTAGGGCACAATACTAAATGAATCCAGCCAGTCGGTAGTAGCACCATCTCCTTCGCCTCCGTTAGCACCGTCAACACCTTTACCATCGACATCCATAGCAGCAGCATCGACACCCTCGCCAGTACCACTGCTTTCAGCATCAGCTGTATCGCCTCGTGATTCATCTGCACTTGCTTCTTCTAGAAGAAAAAGAAAACATACGGGAGAAGTGATCAGAATCATGCAGGAGCACACAGAATAGCTGAGGAGTGTTGTGGATGATACCAAGGTGCTAACAAATGAGGTTATTACTGCCATAAGGGAGCAAAATGACACCTCCAAAGAGTTTTTAAATTTAATGAAGATTTTAATAGATAAGTTTTAGAAAATAAGCGTACATACACTCGTCGTAATAACTATAAATCCTCCACACATTGAAAAGTTTTACCAACTAATATTTTTATTATTTAATTTATTTTTTTTTATAAAAAATACATGTAGTATATTCTTAAGCAAAAACTGTACAAATCCACATTTCAAAAAGTAGATAACTTATGCAAAAATGCATCTATGTGTTTAGCTTTTTAATACGATTTTTTAGAAAGATATGTAGTATGCAGTTTTATAGCTTATCAAATTTTAGTAAAATAAAGTGCCAGTGCGAAGTTTCTGAAAAATTCCGCTGACTACACTTACACTTAATTCTACTAAAATTCAAGGGGCTATAAAACTGCATATTAAAAATGTTTTAAGCAACATTATAAAGCTCAAAACTTAGATAGAATTTTGCAGAATTTTTCTACTTTTTACACAAAGTTGGAAATATGGAATTATACAGTTTCTGTTTAAAAATATCCTATATTGAAAATAACTTAAATTAAATAATAAAAAAAATAGTTGGTAAAACTTGTAAATATGGGGTGGGTTACAGTTATTAAGACGAGTGCATGTTAAAATTAATATCTCTAAAAAAAAAGAATGCGTGTGTAACACCGTACACATGATAGAAGTGAAACTTCTTAAAAAAGGTGTGCGTACCAGGGGCTCTATTCTGTAACTGTGAGTTTTCAAGTGTACACTGAAAATTCACTCTTCATTTTGCAATTCAGGAAGAGTGAGAATGAGTTTTAGCTGTCAAAATTGTGTACACTTCCTCATTTTGCGATTCAGCATGTGTGAGAATGAGTTTTAACTGTCAAAATTGTGTACACTTCTCTTCCGAAAACTCACTGAATTTTAGTCGGTGAGTTTTTGGTTGTGAGTTTTGCACTCGGTGTACACTACATTTTCTCACAGTTACAGAATAGAGCCCCAGATACCTCACGAAATTGGATGTGTAAACATATGTTTACGGTTCGGCAAACCATTAGGCGACTGAGTTACATACATAGGTTTGGTTAGAAATCAAACAATGGTTTCATTTCATCTTAGATATTAATTTTCTGATATACATATAATTTATTTATTCATTTTCCGATCACACCACCTTATATGAATTCGCGCTTCCAGCATCCATAGGACCGGGTTGTAATGGAAGTAATTGTATGTTTAACAAATAAATGAAAATGTTTATAATGCAATCAATAGATCCTTACGAATTCGCCATCACATTTCATTTCATTTCATTTCATTTCATTTATTAATCAATAAACAATGTGTTTACAGACTATATTACAAATTTACGCATTTACAGGATAACGCAAAAAATAAAAAATATAAGTATATATATCATGGTTTTCATAACAAATGCCTTTCAAGTATATTCTTAAAATTAAGCTTGGAAGAAGAGAAATCAAACTCTAAGGAAGAAGAATAAGCATTGAATTGACATAGCACCCTCCTTAAAGGGGTGTTCATGCCATAAACGGTTTTTGCTAAGCCAACATAAAATAATTCATTGCAACGAAGAATACGTGGAGGAACATTAAAACCAATTCTCATAAGAAGGAATGGACAATCAATAGAGCCTGAGATGATGTCAAATACGAAACACATCGATAAAAGAGTACGCCTGGCATCTAAGGCCATAAGGTTGATTAATAGACAGCGAGAACGGTAAGACGGGAGAGGTTCAGTAAATCTTAGCGAGCGAAAAGCCTAGAACGAACAACAGACGTATACAAAAGTTTGAAAGTATAAGGATCGGAAAACGTAGAACAATTACGACGAACAAATGCCAACATCGCGAACGATTTAGAAATAATAAAATTGATGTGAGTGGTAAAGCTAAGCTTGGTATCAAAATAGACCCCCAAGTCCTTAAATTCACAAATTGACTTCAGCGGCACATTTGAGATACAGTAGGAAGTAGGTACCAGTCTTAATAACTTAGCATAGGAGGTATAATGACATTTACTAATATTAAGGAATAGACAATTACGCATACACAAATTGTATAAGTTGTCGAGCTCAGCTTGGAGAGTTAGTGAATCTTGCGGGCAACAAATTTCATAATAAATCTTCAGGTCATCAGCATACAGCAAGAAGTTACATTTAGAGAAACAAGAGGAAATATTATTAATAAAGAGCACAAATAATAAAGGACCCAAGATACTACCCTGGGGAACACCTAAGGAAGCAATGAACGAACGGGAAGATACATTTTCAATTACGACAACACAGCGCCTGTTACTTAGATACGATATAATCCACTTAAAGAAAGCAGAGTGGAAGCCTAGTATCGCCAGTTTCGCTATCAATATACGGTGAGATACTCTAATGAAGGCCTTAGAGAAATCCGTGTAGACGGCATCAATTTGGAATCCCTTTTGAAAGGTTGCAAAACAGTCCAACAGTTACCAAGGCACTAAGTAACGTACGCACTTTTGTTTGCAAAATGCATTTATTTAAGTTGAAAGAAGACAAATTCCTTTGTTCGGCATTTATTCTTACTCGCTTTCTATCTTCCAAGGCGAATTCATATATTCTTATCACGAATTCCTATATTCATGTGGTAGCAAGATGTACTCCGCAAACGTCAAGCTGTGAAGTTCTACTTATATTGTGCCTTGATTGGTCTTTGTATTTTGCAAAGTTTATTGTGCTAATTTTGAGTAAATGTTGCTATAAAAAGTGCCTACGAGCATCTTAGTGTGATAATAACCGAAGCTAAGTGAAAGTTTTGTGATTTTTGTGGTTTTTATTAAATTTAATTAAATTTCACTAGCTTACATCTAATCTTGCCGAGTCATTTGTTGTTATCATTGTTGTTGTTATTCCTTTGTAGTTAACTGAGATCGTTTCTATTTTTGCACATTTCTTTTTGCTCTTTTTGTTTACTTCGTTTAGTATTTCTTGTCACAGCTGTTTGCGCTGCGTTTATTAAGTGTTACAATACAGTGATACTCAAACTGTTCGCTACATATATTTTTAAGCTAAATACATCAGCACCTAAATTGTTGTGTGTGTTGTGTTAAACTTATTTTGCTTGTCTTTTTATTAACATAAGTGCTATTAAATCTTTCAATATGAAGTGTGATCTTGATAACTGCCAAATTAAAAGCGAATCTGAACGCTACTTATCGTGCTGGCTCTGTGATGGTATTTGCCATCTAAAATGTGCTGGTTTGACAGGAAGAATTCTGGACGCTATTAATGATGGCAAAGGTCTTCGCTGGTCTTGCTTAAAGTGCAGGTCAACCGAAGTTGATCTCTTTAAGTTGTTTAGGCAAACTAGAAATGGCTTTTCTGAGGTAGGGAGAGAGTTGTCGGTACTGACCGAAAAATTAAAACATTATGAAAATGTATTTAAATCTTTTAAATGCTTAGATACCGTACAATCTATGAAGGACATTCATGTGTCAAAATGTAAGCGTCTTCATAGTCCGCCTAATGAAAAGACCGTTCCACGTCAGAACAATCTTCCGAATGACTTAATTAATCTTTCTTCTCCATGTCCACAGACAACGGAGTTATCTTCCTCAAAAGAACATATATCAAAGTCTGGTTCTAATAATAACGAACCTGCAGTATCTTCCCCGTCCCCCGTTGAAGTTGTGCCACCGCCATCTAATCTTCCAACGCTTACTCTACCCTCAATTAGTAACTCAGTTACTCAACCCCGTTCGCCGGTAATCGAGTCTGATACTAGGAGACTGGTTGTAGTTCCCCAAAGAAGTCTATATTTGTATCTAGATTTTCGAGGGATACTTCCGAGGACGATACAAAGTTTTACATCTCGTCCAAAGTTAAAAGTGTCAACTTAAGTATCAGAAAATTTAATTTTAAATATGAAAGAAATATTTCTTCATTTAAAATAGACGTAAATTTAGAAAATTTTGACATGCTGCTTAGTAGTTCTTTTTGGCCCTCCGGAGCTTTCGTTCGTGAATTTGAGTATAGGCCCAACAAAAATAATAATTTAGCAAATATTCCCCGTCAGAATACAGAACCAAAAAACTGATTACTAAATCTGCTTTAAGTATTTATTATCAAAACGTAAGAGGCATAAATACTAAATTAACGAATTTATATCTTAATGGCCTTGAATGCAATTATAATATAATTTCTTTGACTGAAACTTGGCTCAAACCTCACACTTTTAATTCAGAGATTCTTTCAAATAATTATCATATCTACAGAAAAGATCGGGAGGACAGAGTCGGCGGTGGCGTACTCTTTGCCGTAGACTCTTCAATACCATCTGAAGAAGTTAGTCTTCCACACATTGAATCTGCAGAATTCAAATGCATTCGTGTTCAGGTAGGAAGGGGGTTTACTTACTTAGCTCTATGCTATATTCCTACCCGATCTGACTTATCAGTGTATTCAAAACATGTATCTTTACTGAAATCAATTAATTCAATGATTAAACCCTCTGATTCATTGATTGTGTTGGGTGACTTTAATTTACCAAATGTATCATGGAACATCATTGACAATGATATTGTACCTTTCTCGTCTAGCGCGTGCAACAACGTATTTTTAGAGGAGATGGCAGAACTCTGCCTGAATCAAGTTAATGTACTTCGCAATAAGTTTGGCAAAGTATTAGATCTTGTTTATGTTGATGATGCATCTAAGTCGGCTGTAAATAAATGTGACCCACTAGTTTTGCCCGAAGATGTCTACCACCCTGCTATTGAGATATCTTACGAAATTATAAACGATGGTCAAAATTGCGATGTCCAAACATACGAACCAAATATTCGCTTTGATTTTTCGAAAGCCAACTTTAAAAAACTGAATAAAGAATTGTCTAAATTGTCGTGGCCTATATACAAAGAAAAAGTTGAGCAAAGCGTTGCACATTTTAATTGTACTGTACATAGATTATTTGAAAAGTATGTGCCTCAACGCATGTGTGTTCCTGAAGAACAAACACAGTTATGGTTCACTAAAGAACTGAGAAACTTGAAAAACAGAAAGTCACGTTATTTTAGATTACACAAAAAAACCGGCTTACACTCATACTATGTAAAATACTCACTTTTGCGTCACAAGTTCTTTGAATTAAACAAAAAGTGTTATAAAGATTACTTGTGTAAAATCAAACGACGTATAATATATAACCCCAAATCATTTTATGATTTCGTAAACTCCAAGCGAAATGTACGGGGGTTTCCTTCCGCCATGAAGTATCAAATACCGTCTCTGGTGATAATCAAACAATTTCTAACATGTTCGCTCAGTTTTTTAAATCCAATTATTCCACTAACTCCCAAGCACACTTTGACTATCCTTTTAAACTAAGTCCAATTAACTCAATACATAACCCTATAATATCTCCCGATGATGTTTTAGTTTACCTGAAGTCCTTAAAGCAGTCTTTTAGTTATGGTCCTGACCAGATCCCCACTTGTTTTCTTAGAAATTGTGCTGATTATCTCTATTATGAGGGCGTTTTTCCAACTGTATGGAAGGAATCGTTCATAACCCCCTTACATAAAAGCGGTAGCAGGTCTTCAGTGGAGAACTACCGGGGCATAGCTAAGCTCTCTGCAATTCCTAAATTATTTGAAGCAATTATAACAAATCGGTTGACGCATTCTATCACTTCAAGCATTTCATATAGTCAACATGGATTTTGCAAGGGCAAATCAACTTCTACAAATTTACTTGAATTAACATCCTATATCTCAAAAGCATTTAGTGAGAACAAAACTGTTGATGTTATATATACTGATTTCAGTAAAGCATTTGACAAAGTGTGCCACTCGTTGCTCATCTATAAACTTGATCTTCTTGGTCTTCCACCTAATTTTCTACGTTGGATCTCTTCATACGTCTATGATAGATCACAAAGGGTATTGTTTAAAAATACTATCTCTGACGTCATTGATGTTACTTCAGGAGTCCCTCAGGGTAGCCACCTAGGCCCGATTCTGTTCTTGCTTTTTATAAACGATATTTCTACAGATATAAAATTCTCCAAAATTTTAATGTATGCTGATGATGTAAAACTTTATAAATCGTACGTTTCAATTGAAGAAAGGTCTTTGCTACAATCAGACTTAAACAGCATGTAAAGTAATGTGCTTCTCGCGAAGAGCTGTTCTGCCAGTTTCTTATATAATAGGTAACCATAACCTGGAACAGGTATACAATTTTGTGGACCTTGGTATCACAATGGATCCTAAGCTTAATTTTAATCTTCACATTAATGTGACAGTCAACAAGGCTAAAGGTGTACTTGCATTTGTGAAACGATGGTCAAAAGAATTTAGTGACCCTTATATCACTAAAACCCTGTTTACAACATTAGTTAGGCCGATTCTGGAATACGGCTCGGTGGTTTGGAATCCAAGGTATCAAATTTACTCAGACAAGATAGAATCAATTCAAAAACAATTCCTAATTTTTGCTTTAAGAAATTTCCGATGGGATTCTCAATATAGTCTTCCACCTTATACGAGTCGCTTAAAACTTATTAACCTTCCTACACTTGCCAGTCGCAGGGAAATGCTTGGTATAATTTTTAT
>NW_023460745.1:0-32664 GCF_013731165.1 Rhagoletis pomonella | reverse complement strand
TGCATTTTCGTGTACGTTGGTCGGGTGGGTGCCTATATATGTATGTACATATATGTACATACATACATATGTACGTAAACCAAATAAATGTTTGTATTTATAAAAGTGAGCAATAAAGAAAATAAATGTTTCTACGAACAAACTTTTGTATGCGTCCACAAGTTAGTAATAGGTTTTTAACGAAGTCACGAATGCCTGGAAAGAAGTCTGTCATTTCATAGATTCACATACACGAAAATGTGGTTGTATAATGTTGAATGTTATTATGGGGCAAGACTAAAATTATCTTAAAAAGCCTTGTATCGTTGTTAATGCAAGTTTATAAGCTAATCTCATTAACATTAACAGCATTTATTTGATTGCGAAAAATGCTTTAATCAGTACAAAATAAAAAATAATGTTGCATATTATAAAATAAATTCAAAAATTAAAAAAAAAAATGATTTTCATCTCCCCGACGGGGAATTGAACCCCGGTCTCCCGCGTGACAGGCGGGGATACTAACCACTATACTATCGAGGACGTTGAATCGGGCTTGCCAAAAGTCGTTCATATGCTAAAGCGCCTTAAAATAATTGTGCATAAAGCTTTGAGCAAAAGCTCTTCATGTACGCAAGTATAAGCTATAAAAAGCTACATGAATAGTGTGTGGATTAGGGATGTTTCGAATGTAATATTTTTAACATTCGCGATTATTTCTTAGAGGCTCGTTTAAAAGGCCGGGTGCACTGAACAATTGCTTACTTTCAACGAATGAAGCAAAAAAAATTAACTAAAATATGTAACTATTAATACAACTGCGTAAAATATGATTAGCACTGAAATATTTTACCCATTTGATGGCGCCCAATCAAATCTAGATATTTCTATTTTCTACAACATGTAACAGCGTACAAGGGTTGTTTTGCCTGTAAAATACTTAACGTTAAATTGAAACAACATTTAACATACATATGTATGTGCGTTACGCTCCGATTGTGTGTTTAGTGGTCGTTAAGTGCGTGCTCTGCCCATAGGTACACATTCGCATTCGCAAAATATTCGTATCACTTGATGCGAATGCGAATGTCGAAGTGAATGTGTAAAATGATGCGAATCATTCGCTTAACGAATGCGAGTGCAAATATTCGCTACATCCCTGATGTGGATATCCAATTTGCTTACATATTTTTTGTCCTATGCGTATATAAATATAAAGATTTCTCGAATTAAATTCAAAATGTGGTAACAGCATATAGATAGTTTTTTAACCGACTTCAAAAAAAGGAGAAGGTGGTCTATTCGTCGGAATATTTTTTTTTAAGGATGTATGTTACCGCATTACTTTGGACCACGTTAACCGATTTCGATAATTCTTTCTTTATCGAAAAGGTCGTTCCATACCAATTTGGTTTAGATCCGATAATTGGATCATAGAGAAATTAACGGTACACCTAAATTTGTATATGAGAATTGAAGTCGGCTGTGTTTTTTGCTTAAAAACTACTTGTTTCTTCTCCATTTTCATATTCAACATTTTAGTACAGTAGGTATACCTGGAGAAAATTCCACAGAGGATAAAAATGCTACCATGATGTTCAGAAAACTATTTTAATCAAAATAAGAAAATGTGGTATCTCTCAATTTGACAGGAAGTATTTTTAATTACTCCTGCAAGAATTACCTCACGGTGATTTCAAAAATGAAATCTTTTTTTTTTGTACCGGCTCCATGTTTGAAAAACCTGGGTTTTTAGGACCGGTTTCCAATTTTGTAAATAAGCGAAGTGATCACGCCCATTTCTTTTATGATGGTTATTTCAAAGATGAAATCGGCTTTTCTGTACCGGTTGCTAACTGCGAAAAATTCGAAATAAGTGTACTATATTTTTTCAGATTTTTTTGAAAACGTACTATAAATTTCTTAGAAAATGTTGGCAACACTAGCGGGATCACTCCACTTTTTACTCAATCGGTAACTGGTACTCAAAATTCGGATTTTTCAAAATTAGTAACCGGTGCAAAGAAATCAATTTCAATTTATAAATAACGATACTTAAAGAAATTGGTAGAACCACTCCGCTTCTTATGAAGCTAGTAACCGGTACTAAGAATTCGGATTTTTCAATGTCAGTAACCGAAACAGAAACTCCGATTTCATTTTTGAAATAACCCTTTGCTTCTTTTAAAACTGGAAACCGGTCCTAAAAACTCGGAGCTTAACGCTTTCCTCAACCAAATCAGCGGTGGTCCTCTTCACCTTCTGAACGAAGGGAGTCAGCTTACGGAGGCTACCTTTCATAGCCCGCTCTTCATCTCACAGTACAGAGCCGGCAACACCTGGGGCAGAGACAAGGAAATGTTGTTGGCAATACACAAGGCAATTGGCTGGTCTGTTTGGAACTATGCTGCGCTTGTTTGGTCGCCGGGGACTAGTTGGACGCAGTAAACGAAGCTACAAACTTGTCAGGTTACCTTCTGATGTTGTCTGAGCAATATCTCCATAGCGAGGCCCCAATTGGGCCTATAAGGAAGCATAACACATGTCAGTTCAATCCTACTCCCCCAACACTCCTCTCCCTCTGAACCGACCACGTCGGAACGGCTCGTTTTTGGGCGTTATCTACTGACTTTTGCACAAAGCTGGATTTAGAAAAAAATATTAGCTGAGGGCTTTATATGTATATTAAGGTAACGATAATGTGTGTATGAGCATGTGTATATACATGTGTTATAATTGAAATATTAATAATCAAGCAAAAGTGTGCATCTGTGCATATACATACGTACATACACACATATCTATGTATATACTATATTCAAACACTCATTCATCTTGTTTTTAATAAATCCGTTGATTAAAAACATAAGTTCATAAATTTAATTGATATAGAACATATGTATGTACATTAGACTGCATCACCAACAAAAGTTGCGGCTTTTCCGCCGGAATTACAAAATTTATTATATTTTAAGACGTCCACCAAAATATTTCGGAAAGATATTAAGATTATTTTTGAGCTGGACCGTTTTGAAAATACCTCCAAAAATGGAGTTTTTTTATGAACAAAAATAGTTTCTTAAATAACTTTTTGAAAAAAGTCCCCTCAGATGGCAAAACAAATTAAGCTTAAAAAATCTGCATAAAAATATTTAAAAATCTCTTCAACGGAGTCGAAATAATGAGATTTTTGATGCTGTTTTTTTTAATTTTTTCGAAGATTGATTTACGAAAAACTTGAATAGCTGGGCCAAAACTATTCTTATTTAGATTTATGGCATCTCAGTAGAAAGGTATTTTAGCACTATTTTTATTTCTGTGCAAAAAAGTCATTCGTGTCCCAATTTTTTATTTTTCAAATACCTATACATCTTAATTCAACTTTGAATGACGTTCGTTCATCCTATCTTTCTCATTCATGCTTTGAAGGAGTTTATTAGCAAAGAAATAAAAAGGGTAAGAAAATACCTTTCCAATGATATTCATCTATTCAAGATTTTCTTATACCAATCTTTGAAGAGTTAAAAAACAACATCAAAAATCTCATTATTACGATTCCGTTCAAAATTTTCTTAAATTTTTTCATAATATTTTTATGCAAATTTTTTAAGCTTAAACCGTTTTGTCATTTGGGGGGATTTAAAAAAAAAAAACAATCTTTAAGAAACTATTTTTATTCATAAAAAATCCATTTTTGGAGGTATTTTCCGAAATAGGTAGGTTCCGAAATATTTTGGTGGACGTCTTAAAATATAATAGATTTTATAATTCCAATAAAAACACATTACCGATTTTTTTTTTTTTGTGTATGGGGAGTGATGCAGTCTAGTGTACATAGTGTACATCTAGATTCAAAAAATTAATTTTCAAAAAAATTTCGCTATATCTAGAGTTTTGTACTCTCATGTAGCACTATTTCTCATATTTATTCATTCCTACGCCAAAGTACTCCACGTTAAAATTTTCAGCAAAATCGGAAGAAATTACCGTTACCTCTTCTTCTATGGAGTGTAAAAATTTCACAGCTGTATTGGTTGCCAGTATCAAAAACAGGTACGGCTTTTTAAAAAGTGGCATGTAAAATTTTTATTGAAGGTTTATTAAAATCAATTACGAAAAAAGTGTTGCTTAGGGCCTTTGTGAGTTGAGGCAACGATATGTAAATTCAAAACTTAAAAGCCGTTTTTCTCGAGTTTCCCTTTTGTTTTGAGTTATGACACTATTGAAGTAAATGAGCGATATGTATGAAATCGGATAACATATATCATTTAATAATAATAATAATAATAATAGATTGACGCTTACACATATCTTAGTGTTTGGCCGAGCTTCTCCTCCGACTTGTGGCGTGCGCCTTGATGTTGTCACACAAAGCAGTTTTACGCCGACTCCGAACGGCGATTGTATTTTTATGAGAAGCTGTTTTTCATGGCAGAAATACAATCGGAGGTTTGCCATTGCCTGCCGAGGGACGACCGCTGTTAAGAAAACGCGTTTTTTCTATAATTTTTGCGATGTTGCTTTGAACAGGGCTTCAACCCAGGTGCTAATGAGTGAAAGCGCCCACTGCTTACCACTACACCACAGCGGCCGATTCCAAATTCGGGGATTCGAAATTAATTTTTTTTATGTCGTGTATGTATGTGTAGCCGCTGTGATGTATTGGTTAGCAATGCGCGCTACCATTCCGCAGGCCCTTGGTTCAAGTCCGGTTCAACCCAAAATCGAAAAATAAAAAACAAAACAGGTATTTTTTTCTAACAGCGGTCGCCCCTCGGCGTGCAATGGCAAATCAACGAGTGGAATTCTGCCATGAAAAATATCATCTCATAAAAATACAATCGCCGCTCGGAGTCGGCTTAAAACTGTAGGTCCCTCCCCTTTGTGTGCCAACATCAAGGCGAACGCCAAAAATCGGAGGAGAAGCTCGGCCAAAAACTAACCTATATGTAAGCGCCAATCTATTAGTATTATAATTATTATTATGTACATTAATGTTCCCAGCGCAAAAAGAAATATGTACCAAAATTAAAAAAAAAAAGTTATTTTAATTTAAAAATGTTTCCTAACTCACGAAAATCTTTTTTAATTTATACACTATTTGTAAAAAAAAGTTATCAAGTTATTATTGATCCGTGCCAGACTGGCCATTTCGTCCACGGTGCAGCGGATACTTTTTCTTGTCCTCGTTCACATGGTAATAATTTAAAATTGTTTTTATTATATGCAAACATATTTATTAAAAATTAATTAATTTCAAAATAAAACATTCCAATCCTTCGTTAGTGTCAAAGAAAACCACGTCAGTGCAACGCACGCACTACTTTCTCACCAAGCCAAGATTAAGTCAACCAAAGTCACAAAATGTTTATTAATCTGTTTCCAAACTCGCCAAATAGAGTAGGTATGTAATACCATGGGACTGAATTCGAAAAATTGCTGATGTAATTATTGCGGTAGAATTTATCAGATGTACATATGTATGTAAGTATGACCTCGGCATCTATAAACTATTTACTAAAGTCTCCTCTGCGTCTAAGCTGCGCTTATAAGAAATAGACACGTAACATTTCTCTTTCGTAAATATTTTGAGTTTGTAAAATATCATTTAATGAGAATATTTGTGTCGGTGAAAAATTGTAAAACAAAATAAAACTAAGGAGAAGCTATTGATTGCGAACGTGATGCAAGAGTAAGTGATACCAATATTCATATTTACACACATACTACTGATGAATGTAAAAATATCTACATATCTAGATAGCTACCTGTTATACCGTTGTTTATGCTAATGACCTAATGACTGCCACCGAAGTGCTACTGTTCGTTTGCTTAATGGCAGCTAAAAATTAAAGATACTCAAAATGCTCATATGTAAACAGACATAGTTACCACCAATTAGATGAATGCGACCCAAAACACTCCACTGGATGCTGATAATTAAACACTCAAAAAGAAAAAATTTAACCGCAGAACAGACCTCAGGAAATGGAGAATCTTAAAACACTACAATTAAGTAAAACACAAAGAAAGCAAGAATCGACAAATGGAGTTAGGGCCACTTGGAATTGAGTGGAATGTTTTGTAGCTTATGGTCGTCTTGTGGCTATGGCCAAGTGTAATGAATAAAAACCAAAAATTCATGCAGCTGCACAACACAAACGCTTCAGAGCCATTCGAAGTTATACACCTCGTCGCGGCGCCGATTAACCAATGCCACTAATTCATGCAAGCAATTCACGTACACAGCATCGTAAACATTCATCAATTAGTGAAAATCGAAACGTTTTAAGTGCATTGAGAATACATTACCATCAAGTGAATATTCATGCCACACGCAAGCGTCTCTGCAATCACAGATTAATAACACAAA
Organism: Rhagoletis pomonella; assembly: GCF_013731165.1. Classification (NCBI taxonomy): domain Eukaryota; kingdom Metazoa; phylum Arthropoda; class Insecta; order Diptera; family Tephritidae; genus Rhagoletis; species Rhagoletis pomonella. The sequence continues at coordinate 26,312 of NW_023460745.1, read as the reverse complement.
CTTTGTACATCAAGTGAAGATCAGTCAGCAGGTACAGATCGCCAATTGTTGTGGCGCACCAAACTTTCTTTGGCTAAACAATCGGTTGTAACAACTTGAGATACGAGTACGAGCGTTGAGAGATACGCTTGAACCATTTGAGTTGCATTTGCAGTGTGTATCCGGTCAGTACGAGTTTATACTAATGTGTCGCAGCAAGCTTCTACAGAAGTCAGCGAATACTGATAAAGACACTGCCGAGTCAGCGACGACAACAAACAACAGCGGAATTAGAGATAGTTCAGGTACAGGGATTGCCGCTGCAACTAACGGTCATCATAAAATGGTAAGTATGTACTTATATATCTGCTTATTTTCGAGAACTAATAATCGTACATTAAAGATATTGGAAAAAAAAATTAATATGGGGGGGTCTTTATTAGAGCAACGAAGCCAAATCAACAATTTTTAGAATTTTTTTTCTGTCTGTCTGTATATTTGTGCGCGCATCATTCGAAAACTAATGCATGGAATTGAATACAGTGTTTACCTATGTATTGCTAGAGGTCTAACTTAAAATATAGAAAGAAAAAAATTACAGAGTTGCCACCTGTTTGAAAGTTGCAGTCTAAGTAAATTGATAAAATAAAGTAAATATTGCAATATGGCTGTCAAAAAAAGAGGTTTAAAACGGCTTATGGAAGAAAATATTTTTTTGGGGTGGCCACTTATTTTAAAACTTTAATTTATTTGAATTGATAAGATAAATTGAACACATATTGCGATATGGGTATAAAAAATAAAGAGGTTTAGGAAAGTTTACTGCTGGAAATATGTGAGGGGGGTTGCCTTCTGTTTGAAAAATTTTATCCAATTATATTGTTAAATAAATTAAATATTATAATACGGGTATCAAACAGCACAAAATACTTTTAAGGCGCAGTGAAGCACGCCGGGTATTTGCTAGTTTTGTATACAAAATTTGACAGTTAAACCAAAGATACCAAATTTTCAAGGTTCTCTAGGCTTTTTGCCAGTTTGAGAGAATACCGTTTATTTATTTATTTTTTTTTTAAGAGGGGAGCTTCAGTTATTAGATATAGACGTTTAATATATAAAAGTCGCATATCCCAATCAAAATAATAAAACAAATTTAATCCTTGGTGTTATTTTGTTTCCTGTCAGTACCCCGAGATAGGCTCTTTTTTGTGAAAAGTGAGTGAGGCTTTCAAATACTAAATACACATCGACGGCTTATATTTACGGTGACCATAAATATGGATTCAAAATGAAGGACAATTTTTCAAAAATATGCCTACATATATTAACGTAGTATAAAAATATCAAAAGAGTATTTATGATTCTAATTTATTAATTATTAATACATAATTAATCACGTTTTTTCATCGATATTAATCTTTTTTTACATGAATATTTATAAAAGTATAGTAAAACATATTATAATTTCAATAGCTTACACGAAAAGTGAAAATCTTTAAAATATTATTTTATTGGCAAATTTTGAGTCGCTCAAAACGAAAACAATACAATTTTTTTTTTGTTTTTTTGGTACTTTTCGCAGTTATTTGTCAAAAATCGACGCCATGAATCGACGTAGACGACGAGTTACAAAGTGCCCTTTTCAAAAATATATAATTTGTGCAGGTTGCGCTCCGTAGCATCTACATTTATAATCCGATTTTCATTATCTTTGGCTCAAAATTTATTGTAGTGATATATCTTCTTTATCGAATTTTTAAAATAATGAAAAAAAATATTCAAATGAAACTGCGTATTTGATTGAAAATCTAACTTTTTTCGACTTTGGCGACAAAATGCAAATGGTAATGATAATTTTCATTGAAGTGGCCACAAGTTATATATTTTGGTAAGAGGCACATCCATACCCTTCGAGCTGTAACTCGCTTACGTTGATTGGGAGATTTTTTCATGAGATATAAGAAAAGCTACGAAAAGTACCAAAAATCACTTTTTTGAAAAAATCCATCCATTGTCCGATAATTTTAAAATAACGAATAAAATGCGGGACAAATGCAGGACACTTGGGAAAAATCAGTACATTTTCAGGTTTTTCAGATTTGAAAAACTACGCAGGACCGACCTTTGAAAAACAGTACGGTCCTGCAAAAAACAGGACGGATGGTCACCGTACTTATATTCAATATCCTCTATCTGCAATTTTCACAAAGATTATATTATGATATAAAAATCCACCTTAGACTTAACCGACATCGATGATGTTAATGCTAATGTTGTTATGAGAATTTGCTATTGAATTGCAAAGTTAAAATTAACATTAGTGATCAGCGTTAAGTCCAGGGCCGAAGTAATCTTCCTGGGACGAGAATGGGTTTTGCCCCAAATAGGACATTTAGTGCATTGAATCTTATAAGAACCATGTCCAAGTCTAAGAAGAATTGAGATTAATTCCTAAACCATATTACCCTTTGACTTTCCAATTTTTCCGCCTGACTCAAAGATCGCAGAACAATATTCGATGGATAAAAATGGAAATATCGTTCCAAAAATAATGAAAATGTGTGCCCCGCTTACCTTAGCGGTAGAGGCTTTTGCAAAAGGATAGCTGAAATAGCCGCTTTAATGAAATTATACTTTGAAATAACACTAATAAGGCAATTATTTAAAACTGTTAAAGCAACTTATGGATGGTTCCACCCTATGAAGCTAAATTTTTGGTTTGATTTCAAAGTTTAGAGCCAGACATAAATTTTGCAAGACAATTCAAGAAGGAGCAATTGATTTTACGATATGTACTTCGAAAATCTCGTATAAGTCCCGTAAAGTTATGGCAATACGCAAAGCGTTCAAATTCTTCGTAAAATCATCTCGGGCCTCTGCACCACATCTTGTGAATAAATTGAGTGATATATTTTTTTAATTTTATTTAAACTGTAAAGGCGTAGAGTGGTAGCACAAAGGTCCGGGGACTGTCTTTCGATACGTCAATAAAATAAAAACAGCTTCAAATGATAAAATTTTAAATTTCGAAAAACGGAATCTCATTGCTTTTTTTACAAACTTTTATTACGTTCCACCGGTGTGCAATCAAGTCCTGCAATAAATTTTTAACCAATGTCCCGATGAGCTAGAGACCTTAAACTTAGCTAAAAACTCGATGACAATGCAATGTGAAGTATGAATTAATCCGCTAGGTGGCGCAGATGTCGAGGTATTTAAAAAAGCCGTATTTATGATCAGATATGGTTCATATTTGAAACAGAAAAATTTCCTCCAAAAAAAATTTGGCCGATAGGTGGCACAGGAGTAGAGATATTTTGAAAACCCATATTCGTAGTCCGATATGGTTCACATTAGAAATGTATATTATGTATGTACTTGAATGGAAAAAAATAATACTGGAGAAAATATAGCCGTTAGGTGGTGCGGGGTCGGTTTTTTCTTTTTTTATAAACCAATTCCAAATCAGATGATTGCTTAAAACGCCAATATTACGAAAGGCGTGCGCTAGAAAAGGACAAGAAGGGAAAAATATGCCTTTTTACAGGGTTGAGTGCAACATCAACCACATTTTGCACCGTGAAAGGGCAACATTTTTGGAAGAAACGAAATCGCTATTAATGAATTTGTTTTCATCGTATTTGTTTGTTTTCAAGTTGGTGGTTTTTACTTTGCTTTACAATTGTTTACTTCCTGCTTGTCATGACGTACTTTTATTTTATATATCGCCATGAAAAATTCAATATTTCCAATAACACAAAACTAAGCTCCCAGACCTATCACAGATTCCGAGTGAACTCCCGTCGTGGAAAAACCTCCCGTCACGAATTCGGGAGAAATGCTATCAGCAATTCCGACGCATTCGACGTATGTTTTGTTTTAATAATTCTAAATCAAAATAAAATAACTGAAAATCAGTGATACCATTCTCACGAATTTCGAATTTGCGGGAGAATTTCGTGATCTCAGACGGAATTCTTGATAGGCTTGTCCAAATTAATTTGCAATAATGATAACGAGTTTGCGAACTTACAGGCCTCTGCGCACTTATATATGTATATACCACGAACGTGAAATATGAAACCAATAATACATGTTATCATAACAGTACGTCGAATTATCACCTTAATTTTGATCTCTCCGGTGCGGTTTTTTCCGACATTGTTACGGAGTTAGTACGCTCCGCAGAGAAGATTCAAAACAAGCTTACAATAAATCAAAAACAAAAATTATAATGGGAGCATCCGTACCTACAAACATAAATAGTATGTATAGTATACATATGTAAGTATGTACATACATAGCAAAATAATCTCATCCGAGTGCACAGATGGGGAAACCTATCTCCGGCTAATATTTACTGGTACAGCAAATCGTCTCTACATATATGGATTTGTACGTATGCGCATATGTATGTATGTGTATATAATATACAGTCTTAATTATATGTACATATGCATGTATGTATGTAAATATGTATTTATAAAAAAAAAGCTAAAGAAAGCTATCACGAGCTACAATCTCAACTCAAAGAACATCGATTTTCGAATCATTCAGATTTTCTTATTCAAATCGTGCGCGTCAAGACTCAAAGAGCGGTTAAGTTTAAGACCGTATTTAAATAACTAACGGAAACGAGTTTCAAATTTAAGTCCAAGTTTTATAGAACCACTGAAATCGATAAGAAAATACTTCATTAAACCGAAAAGTGAGTTTAAAACGAAAAACGGTGATTTTCATTGATTTCTAAAAAGCAATTTTAGAACAGTGAAAAGAAAGAAACAACTGCACTCATCTGCTTGTAATCTGTTAAGATTAATTTTTCCAGGCGTTTTTGAATTACAATCTGTACATACTATATTGAAAAGTATACATACATACATATATGTTTGTGGGTATTTAAATTCCATAATAAACTGATAAATACTGAACATTGACCTTAACGCACCGTTTAATTTGACATACGTACACGTACTTACATACTAATGTATTTATAAATGCTCATATGTATAAGTTTAAATTACGCTTTTCGAAAATATTTTGTCAGCTAAGAGTTGAAAGTTATTGTATTAGCGAAAGAAAAAAATCAAAAATTAAAATTAAAAAAATATATACCTTCGCAATTAGACCTATTCAAGGCCTCCATATATGTAAATCGAGAGGAGAAATATTTTTAATGCTACCAGTCTTAGGTCGGAAACTTTCCATCTGTAATACACAGAATCCTGCAGAACCGAGAGCTGGCTTATAACCCCTCAAGACCTGAGTATGAACCAATTAAGGTAGACTATTTTTTGTTTTTTTTTTACTTTTCAGGGCATAAATAAAAAATTTTATTTTTTTTTATATTTTTGAAATAATTTAATTTTCAATAAAAAAAAAATAAAAATTTTAACATAGTAGCACAAATTGTTTATCGTAAATGATCACTTGCCAACCCAATTGAAGTACATTATAACCAGCGTAAGTAATATTTTTAATTGCAACTCTATTTGAACCATATTTTCAAAATTGCTTTCTATTTCTGCCCGGTAAAGTTAGATTTTCAAGGTTGCAGTAACTCCCATAAAGCTGAAAATTGGTACGAATGTCATTATAAATGAAACGAGAAAAGTCCTTATCGATCCCAGATCTGTAAAAAAAAATTATTCAAGGTCAAAGGTCAAATAAATTGATGTTTACAATTTTTCAGCTAAACCGTAAGGTTTAACATAAAAATAGGTTAGAAAAATGTGTAGATCATGCAAACCCTTTAAAACCCTTTATGACACTTTTTCCTAAGAGTCACCATTTCTGGGATATAACGACTCAATCGACATCCATTTTGTAAAAATTCATTTAACTTATAAAATACTTTGAATTGAATTTAATTTTCTAACAGGAGGTAGTATAAAAAATTCAGTCTGTATGGCAGGTGTCACGGGCCATTTTCCAAGAAACCACATTTTTTCCATGAGTATAGTATTGATTTCATATACACATCTCCATACGAAGTTCCAGCACTTTACCACAAATACTTCCAGAGGTATGCAGTATGTATGGGAGATGCCACGCCCTTTTATCCAATCGGGATACAAGCTACCCTATCTTTTAAGTTGGGCTAAATGAGACCAGTATGCAAAATTTCATAAAAAATAAAGCTAAAACGTGAAAGCGTAACAAACAAACCTTTCGCATTTATACGAGTAAGGATTATCCAGTACTAACCATTAAAATTCTCTCTTACGTCAGGATTTTTCTTAAAAGGACTTTGAAATTTAAAATTTTCAGACAAATTTTTAAAAAACTCGGTGCAATTCTACATTCTAACACAAATATGCGAATCATATAAAAGAAAAAATTCGATAGAATTAAAAAGGTTTAAATATTTTGGTGCAGAAAGACGAATAGGTACTGAAAAAGTCCTTTTAAAATTTTATCCTTGAATATCCTTGCAAATTTTCAATATGTATCTTTGAAAATTGTTATGTTAAGGACTAATATGCATGATGTGGTTGTACATAAAGAAATAAAATTAATTAAAAGCGCATTTTCAATACCTAGTACCAGATTGGCCAAGCATATACTTTTTAAAGTTTTCAAGGTTGGGATATCAAATACTGGTAATTTGGATAGCTTTAAAAAATATTATTGAAATAAAAAAAAATGGATTTCGATATCTATTAAGTAAATTTCTTACTCAGAAATTCAGGTGGCAACCCTATTCCGAAATGCGCCGGAATGAATAGACATATCTTGAGCGTATATGTATTGTGTATACTTAAAAAAATGCTGATTGAAATTAACAAAATAAAAGTTTGTATTACATAGAAGCGTGGCAAACCTGATCGAAAATATTTTCTGACCAAAGTCCTCAACAATACCTTTCATTTGATATCCATAATGTTTTAGAAAAATTGTGTTGAATCGAAAATAAGTGGCAACCTTACACTACTATCCTAAGGGATACCATTTTGTATATAGGGAAAGCATTGTTTAAAAACCTTCTCTTGGTATCCATGAATAGTAATATTTCAACTTTTTTTTCTAAACAAAAAATAAATAAATAAATGTGCGATTCGAAATAGGTGGCAACCCTATTAAAATGTTGATTTATGGATCTTTAAATTATCTTCCTTGTTATGATGTTTTAATTAATTTGCAACTAATTTCGAATAGCTGGCAACCTTATACGAGTCTTCTCGGAGATAGTGCCTATTCAAATAACCTTAGAATCTATAACATTATCTGCATACAAAATTTCATCAAAATCGTTGGAGCCGTTTCCGAGAACACTATGGATGTATTTACATATATACAAGAATTGCTCGTTTAATGCAATAAGATTCGTTCTTGGGAAGCAAGACTTGAATTTTTTTTTTGTTTCTACAGAATTTTCTTTCATTCATCTTTTTTTTAATTATGCTAGCTGATCATATTTTTGAAATTGGAAAGTCCTTTAAAAAAAATTCTGAAGTCAACGATTTTCTGTTTCAGTTCTTTGAGGGTAGCATTACTTGTAACTTTTTATTTTGACTATTAATCGGGCGATAAGACTACTTTTTTACCTTTTATTAATTTTTTTTTGTTTAAACAAGTGCTTGAAGAAAACGAATGCGAAAGGTTTTCCTTCCTTTCTGTAAAATTTGGAAAACTGGACTTGGTAACTTTCTACTCTAACCTAGCGATATATTTTTTATTTTCTTTATTTTTATTTATGCGCTCCTTTAACAAAAAGCGCAAGGTAGCTATACTTCAAATCAGGATACTTACTCAGGGCTAATAAATTTAAGATGGACTAAGAATGTCTTAAAATTTATTAGCTTTTGAAAAAGATGGCATATATAATTTTTTGTCCCTTAATCGGCTTCCATTAATACAACAGCATCAATAGCAAATCGCTTTCTTATTTACATACATATGTACATTTTACAGGTGAATAAAACTTGCACCGAAATGGCGCTTTCCAAGGTCGATGCCAACAACTCTGAATTGGATCAGGAGCGTTACTTACGTGATGCTACACATCATTTTCGTGGCATAGAAAAACCTCTCAAATATGGTCCAACCATTGATAATCTAACGGATCTGATTTCGGCTCTTCACAAGGAATTCGAAACGAGCTATGTAAATATAGAGATGGTTAATCACATAATGTTGACATATAAGTCGAATCCGCGCGAATGGAAGCGTTTCGCTAAGTTTGATCGTTATAAATACACACGCAATTTGGTTGACGCCGGTAACGGTAAATTCAATTTGATGATCCTATGCTGGGGTGAAGGCCAAGGCTCAGCCATACACGATCATGCCGATTCACATTGTTTTATGAAAATGCTTAAGGGTGATCTACAGGAGACAAGGTATGAAATGCCATGTACCAAGGCTATAGATATGCCCAGTGTAGATATTGGTCAAACTAATGATGCCGATGATAATGATGAAGAATTCAATAGCGAAGAATTGAAGACGATAGGCTCTTCATCGATTAGTTTGAATGATGTTGCCTATATAAATGGTGGGTTTGTTGAAATGAAATATGTATGTTTAACAGTTTACTAAAGCTATCTTTCGATTTCAGATAATCTTGGCTTGCACCGAGTGGAAAATCCTAGTCACATCGAGACGGCGGTGTCGCTTCATTTGTATTGTCCCCCCCTTTGAGGAGTGCTCTGTCTTCCATAAGAACTCTGGCAAGCGTATAAAGTGTCCTGTGACCTTTTGGAGTAAATATGGTGTGCGTCAGCATCAGTCCAAATAATAGAATTTCACCGTATGAGATTTTTTCCTTTTGCATATCAGAAACGCTTTGAAAGATCAGATGATATGATCCTGTATAACAACAACAAACCTACTAGAATATTTTAATGTATGCCTTATTTTGAATTTTCTTATAAATTTTTGTATACATACATACATATGTATGTACGTAACAGAGTTTTGTAAACTATTTGTACAGCGAACGGGTTTAAAGCAAAAATTTATCATTCCAAACGGCCGGCTTTTGTTTTTAATTTTTAAAATATTATGGTTAGTAAAATACAATTAAAATATATATATTTAAGTTAATTCTATAAACTACTTTTAGATATATATATTTTTATTTATATTGCAATAAAATCATATATGTACTATATTAAAAAAAAAAAAAAACTTTTTGGGTTTTCAGTAGTTTCTCGCATAAAAAATTTAATGCAAATATACCCGACTCATCATGGGCTGAACTGAGGCTGTATACTGTAACTATGAGTTTTCAAGTGTACACTGAAAATTGTGTACACTCTTCATTTTGCGATTCAAGAAGTGTGGGAATGAGTTTTAGCTGTCAAAATTGTGTACACTTCTCTTTCGGAAAACTCACTTAGGGGATTCCCTTAAACTCTTAAAGTCTTAAACTGTGTAAAACTCTTAAGTTTACGAGGCATTTATGGGAACGCTCCCTTTGCGAAAAGGTGCGTAAAGTGACTGTGTGACAGATAAACCAGGGCCCGAATCGCGACACTAGATATCGAACGTAACTCGAATCGAAATTTAATTTTGAGATCACGCCATTCGATAGCGAGTGTGCTTCGTTCATTTAAATTGTATTGTGGAGAAAACAGCTGCCATTTTGTTTCATTCGATTCGAAAGGAGTGATCAGGCGATCACGAATGCCGCGATTCGGGCGAAGCAATTTTTGTTTCGTAGTATTTTCCATTACATCCCGCCATCTTGCCTCTATCACTCTTGGCTAAAATACAATTAAAAATTCCGAAAATTAGCAGAAAACCTAAGTCAATACAGTTAGTGGATGAAATTCATTAATTTCATTCGCATATTATTTTTTCATTTATTTTCATTATTTTATCATACCTTTTATTATAAAAATTTCGGACCCTAGGCAACACTGAAGTTAACGAGGTTGTTTGAGCATCAAATTTGCCTCGTAAATTCACGAGGGGCTCGTTAATAGAGCTCCATACACATTTTGACAGTTCTCTTACGAGGCTCGTAAATTTACGAGCTTTACGAGGTTTGAGACGCTTTTATAAGTTTAATAGAAAACCTCTACTGAATTTTATTCGGTGAGTTTTTGGTTGTGAGTTTTGCACTCTACATTTTCTCACAGTTATAGAATAGAGCCCCTGCTCTTTGGTTTCAATTTCCATTAATGTGCTTCTTACGGCCCCTTTGTTTCCTAATACTGCGTTTACATGAGGCCATTTTACAGGTAATTAGTTGAATCAATAGTTGAAACAACTTCGTTGAAAGCGATTAACTAGTTCCAATGCCGTTTACACCAGACGAGTGTTGCTTTTAAACAAATGTTGCCTGTAAAATCGCCGAATGTAAACACTGTACTTTCCGTTGAAATCATTGCAGATTAAAGAAGTAGCAGAAACAACAAGATTCGTATATATGGTTGTTTTTTTTTTTTTTAAATATCAAAAAGATAAACAAAATTTTACAGTGTAGAGTAAAATGTTAGTGATAGTTCATTCCACCCGAGTTTAGCCTGCTGCAGTATCCCGAGCGAAGCTGGGCTATGGTGGTGCGCGAGTCTCCAGAGGCAATTTATTTTCGCGGTCAACTATGTTTGCGGTTGTAATAGTATGTACATTACGTTAATAGCTTTTTATTATTTTATTTTATCTTTATTCAGTCTATGATTTACAATCTTACAGACTAGAAGTAGGCTTAAAAGTATTAACGGTGACTAGTATTGGACAATTACGAAAGAGATGATTTAAAAAGACTTCTTGGAAACGAAAAGTCGATATCTAAGCTCTTTGAGATATTGTTAAATTCCACAAGGCCTCGAAAAATAGGCGCAAAAGATGAGTAGTTAGTCTTAACGGCAGGAACGTAAAAGGGGATGTGAGAGCGAAGAGTTCTGAGAGGCACATAAAAGGTAACCTGCTCAAGAAGAGATGGGCAGTCAATGAATCCAGAGATAAGATCGAAGACGAATAGGAGTAATTGGGTACGTCTTCTATTTTCCAATGATAGCAAATTTATTAGTTTACACCGGAAGTAATATGAGGGAATCGGGTCTGAGAAGTTAAGAGAAGCGAAGGCAAATCGAATAAACACCTTTTGAACTCGCTCAATCCTAGAGGCGTGACAATTATAAATAGGGCTCCATATAATATAGGCATACTCAAGTTTAGATCGTACTAAGAAATTAAATAATGCTTTCCGAGTGTAAGGGTCTCCAAAATCCTTAGCATATCTACGAATAAATGCTAAATTACTATAAACTTTTGGGAGTAAATGACAAACATGATTTATAAATGAAAAATTCGAGTCAAACACAACACCAAGATCAACAAATTCACTAACAGAAGTAAGCTGATGGTTTACGAGGTAGTAATTTGAAGTAAGGGTATTTTGAGATTTAGATAAGGTCATCTTAAAGCACTTTTTTACATTCAAAGACAATTTATTATATTCACACCAATTTAAAAGACGATCTAAATCTTCCTGAAGAAAGAGAACATCAGATGAGGAGGTTATTCTACGAAAGAGTTTTAAATCATCGGCATACAATAAAAAACTGGCGTGTTTGAAACAGGAGCTAATATCGTTTATAAACAGGACAAACAATAGGGGGCCAAGAATGCTACCCTGGGGTACACCTGATGTTACAACAAAGGGATTAGATTTACAATCATCGATATGAACAGACAGAGTCCTATTTGTAAGGTAAGACTTTAGCCAAGCTAGGAAAATAAAGTGAACACCAATGCACTCCAACTTGTGTAGCAATAATAGGTGTGGTACCTTATCGAAGGCTTTAGAAAAGTCCGTATAAATGGTGTCTACCTGCGAGCCATCTTTGAAGGAAGAAATACAAAATTCTGAAAAAGAAGCTAAATTAGTTACCGTTGAACGACCAGCTACAAAACCATGTTGGTGGGGTTCAATCATTCTTTTGGCAAGAAAAGAGAGTTTAAAATGTATCACTTTTTCGAATAGCTTTGAGCAGACAGACGGTTTCGAAATAGGCCTATAATTTGTGATATCGTTTCTATTTCCAGATTTAAAGACTGGGGTTATAGACGCAATTTTCCATCTGTTAATAAATAATCCAGTCGAAAGTGATAGGTTGAATATATGACATAAAGGAATACATAATGACAGACTACATCGTTTAACGAAGTGGGCACAAAAACCATCAGAATCACACTTCAATGTCGGAGTTAGGGTAGTCATGGCGGAAGCTATTGGAGAATAGTGCTGAAGTGGCAGTCTTTCCCCAAGTATAAATCTTTGATTACGCGTCTTTCTTCGCCGTCATCTAGGTTAGGTGTCTTTCTTCGCCGAAGTTTTTCTTAAGCGCCTTTTTTCGTAAAATTTTTGTATGCGTCTTTTTTCGTCGTCGAAACACTAGCGCGCCTTTATTCGTGTCTAGTGACGGTATACTTTTTATATACTTTTTTTTATATATTTTAAACCACAGCCAACAATGAAATTCTGAGTTAAGATTCAAATTAAGCGCTCCGAAAATCTTCAGAAAATTTTGTACAGGTTTCTGTCGGCCTGTGTGATTCTTAGAAGTTTTTTTCTCGACGAATAAAACTAATGCCTGTGAATAATACTTATTTACAAACAACCAAATTTGTGGAACCAAAATTCAATTTCCAAGTGTTTGCATTTCAGTCTCAACAACAAAAACCCCGTGAATCAGCTATTTATCAAATTCTGGTCACGAAATGTGCAAATGTTACAACAATTTTATGAATTTACTAGTCTTTCTACTTGTGGTTTATTTAAATAAAACGTGAAATTTAGTTGAAACAGTTTAGCCGTTTTTTTTTTGGCCAATTTAGCCGGTTGGTCCAAGAAGTTCTGGCAACACTGTCCATAACCGATTCCGGAAGGCTGTCAATTTGACATCTTTTTGCATAGCTTGTTTGTGGTTGTGGAGTATGATTTTTTTGCAGATTTGTGTATTTTCTACAGTTCACGATTTTAATTGTGTTTTCTGTGCTTATCATAATTTAAAAAGATTAAATTAAACTGGATATATTGTGTATTAGTTTATATACTATTAAACTGACTAGCAATCGTTAATTGTGCAATGGCCTGTTTGTTGTGTTTGGAACATGGCATGACGCCGGCACGATTCATTGATATTTTTTCTGAGGAAGGTTGCCAAATGAATATTTGCAGCATAATTGCCAAACATCTATGGTTGAAAGTAAGTAAACTAAAATAATATTTGAAATTATAAGAAATATTTTGAACTATACAGCCGGAGAGGGATATATCTACTGGTCAACGCATTTGCTGGACTTGCTGGGAGGCATTGCGTGATTTTCACATATTCTATCAACGTGTGGCTGAGGTACACAACCGTGCAGACTGGAAGACTCCCTTTGCTCACATTGAGCAAGAACAAGAAAACGATCCATTGCCACAGGAAATCCAACTTAAATCTGAAGATGCCACGAATTCCGAAGAGAAGTTGCAAACTTCTGCGGATATGGAAGGTAACCTATTCGACTCAGGTATGTATACTAATTCGTCCAGCTATCGTGTATATACTATAAATTGCCAATAATTTCATATCTAGAAGTCAAGTTAGAGGTATATGACCTAGATTTATTACCACAAATCGAAATTATCGAAGAAAGCACGCCTGCGAGTAAAAGAGCCCAACGAGCCAAGCGTCGGGGACGCCCGCCAAAAGACCCAAATGCAAAAACATCGGCCATCCCCAAACGCATCAAACGAGATCCATCGCCACTGGCTGCTAACGATGATGACTCGGAAACCGAACTGCCTTTATCAGTTTTATTGAATGCTAGCATCAAGACTGATACCAATGACGATAGCAAACGAGTAATTGAAATATCACCAGCCGAAGACGAGTCAAAAACCGAAAATGAAACCGCTACTACTTCAACCACTGAACCTCAGAAAAAGCGACGTGGTAGACCTAGAAAAGTGCGGGTTGAAGAAGCATCGCCTAATATAAACGTCACGAAACAAAAGGAAAAGAACGAAAATAAAGATAATGGTAAAAAGGATATAAAAACCGAGCAGGTCTCCCTTAATAGTGACGCAGAAGATAACGATAATGACCGTGAATTCATCGCTGACTTCGGCGGTTGCTCTGGTACGGATGATAGCGGTGATTCTAGCAGCGACAATACTGATTCAGATGAAAGCCTTCCAGACTTCGAACCAAAACCGCAATATGCAGTCATTCCGAAGAAGAAAGTTGTTAAGCCCAAAAAGTATCGTAAGCGTGAGAAACCTCTTGTACCCCCTAAACGTATGACAAAAGAGGAACTCGAAGCGAAACGAGCTCAGCAAGATGAGTACGATAAAGCTATCAGGCAATTTTTTGGACGGTTCGCGTGTCCGAAATGTGAGTTGTTGGTCCAAAACTTTGCTGAAATTCGTGGGCACTTTAGAGCTTCGCATAACGAGGATCCCGGATATATGATGTGCTGTGGCCGAAAATTTCCACAAAGAAAAGCTCTAGCTGAGCACATATATTTGCATTGGAATCCAGAGCATTTCAAATGTACCCAATGCGGAAGACTTTTCCAAGACAGTCGCAATCTAGAGCAACATGAAGAGGCGCACGTCAACCCGCCAGAACCAAAAGAGCGGAAAATGTTTCAGTGTGATAAATGTCCGAAAGTATTTACAACAAAAGCCGCATTTGAGCACCATTCCTTTTCAAAGCATGTACCCAAATCGGAGTTTAAATTCTCATGTACACTATGTAATAAAAAGTAAGTATAACTGCTGGTTTCACCAGCAATTTAAGTGAAAAATTATTTGTTCCCTTCGTGAAACTGGCAATAATTGTCTATTTCCATAAATTTTTGCAATAAATAATATTGAAATTATTCATTGCATAGACTTCCAACACAGCGCAAGCTCAAGGACCACATGAAATACAATCATGATCCAGAAAGTACAATCATTTGCGACAAATGCGGCAAACAGGTGCGCACACAATACCTGAAAAAGCATCATCAACTAGAGCATTCTGAACAACCACGCCCAATTCCACAGCCTATGCAGTGTCAAATTTGTGGTACTTGGTTGCGTCATATGTCGGGTCTTAAACAACACATGAAATCAATACACGAAGATCCCGGTGGTGAACACCGTTGTTCTATTTGTAATAAAGTTTCAACAACGGCTCGTGCACTACGACGTCATGTTTACCTCAACCATGAGTGCGAGCGGAAATTCAAATGCACTATGTGTGAAAAGGCCTTTAAGCGGCCTCAAGATCTTAGAGTAAGAATACTATATCTCAATTAATGCTTTTTTACTTAAATAATTTTCTAATTGCAGGAGCATACCTCCACACATACCGGTGAAGTTTTATACACCTGCCCTAATTGTCCAATGACTTTCTTCTCTAATGCTAATATGTATAAGCATCGACAGAGATTACATCGTGCTGAATGGGAAGCAGACAGGAAGAAACCCAGGCATATAGCAAATATTATGGCTCAAGCTATGGGTGCAACAGCGGCACAGAGAGCGAAACAGGCAGTAGGCGCTACATCAGCCTTCTTTGCACAGAAAATGAACACCAGTGGAAGTACGGTTGGCACAGAAAGAATCAACATCGATCCGGAGGTCATGCAGCACCACTTACAAATGGCTATTCAATAAGATGCAACAATGAGATTTAAAGCGTTTATAATTATGAAAATAGATATGCATACCTATTAGGATAAATATAGGTTGCTTTTAAGAGCCAGAGCTTGGATAGTTATTAACAAAAATGTATGAGTGTGTACATATACATACATATAATAAAGATATGCTAAAAAGGATTTGTATACTTTTTTAAATATTTTTGAATTTCACGGTGACGATAAATAAAACTTACAACGAGGATAACTATAGTTTATAAATTTTCTTTATTTTTCTTTTTACAACTTCTTACCTCACACAGAGAAAAACATTGCCTTTATGATAGTAACTTAATTTTAGTTTATAACATCTTGTGGTATATTTATTGTCATTGTCATATAATCCTCGCGATGCAGTTCAGCCCATCGCAGTGCTACGGCTGGATTGACTGATTTTCGAAATACCATGCAGGTGATATGCGGTAATTTTTCAAAACAAATTCTATAAAAGCCCAAAGTGCCCAGCGTGTAACGCCAGTTTTTCATTAATTTTGCATTTTTGCCTACATGTTGGGAGTCAGGAGTTATAATTATAAGGATGCCTTCGGGGCGCAGCAGATCGTACGCCTTGCGACAGCAATGCATACGCTTTTCTGGTGAAGGTATGTACTCCAACAAAAGGCTAAAAATGACGCAATCGTAATATTGACACGGTAAGCTTTTTACTTCCCCATATTCTATAAGAACTTCTTCGCCTTTATCTATGACAATTTTTAAGAAATCGCCTTTTATGACATCAGTGGTGGCTGGACATAGATCAATCGCAGTAACATTAAAGTGTGGCTCTCCAGAAAATGGGTTAAAGCAACTTCCTACGTCTAAAACATTGATAGGCTTCGAAAATGTATTTTTTACTTGACTTGTATCCGCGGTCGGAATATCATTATAAGACTGGGCTAAACGTTGCTCGCGATCACGCTTCTCCAGGAATATTCGCTTGGTAAAAAAGTACGATTCGCAATAATCAACTATCCATTTGACACGGCTGCGTGCAAATAAGTTTGGATTTGTAGTATTTGTCTCCCAAATTGAAGCCAACCGATACATAGCCGATGAGTACTGCTGCAATGAAAGAGTATTTTGCAAATGCTCATCCCAAGCTTCGTTCATCCCTTTTATTTTGGATTGAGTTCTTAAATTTTCATGACAATCCTTGATGATTGTCGCAAGTTCCATGTGTTCTTTCTTTAAATCGTCGCAAAAATAATTCGCCATCCTTATTTATTTACCACGCAAATTTTAGCAACAGTACAGCAGAAAAGAAAAAGTAAACAAATCAATTAATCAGCTGTTCTCAAATTAAGGACGGTTGCCACTTCGAAGGGTTTACCAAATGGGATATTTAAGTATGTATTTGGGAGCTAATTCTCGTTCTATGAAAATGTGAAGTGAAAATGAAAAATTCAATGTCAGGGAAAATTGAATTTATTCATTTTATCACTTCATTACATTACTTTAAGCGATTCTAGTTCATTAAAGGCTATTTTTAATATAAATATCTTATGAGCTACATAACCGATTAAAAAAATTTATGTAAAATAAAGGTGATTAGTTTATCTTTTAGTTTCATAGTTTGTATTGCTCTAGTTATACGTGTGGCAACCGTAAAATAAAATAGTTGTGCAGTGTTGCAAATCGACCTAAAATATTACAACAACAACATTAAATTAAAATTATACTTTAAAAAAATATCTACATATCCAAATAAAATGTATGTTGGCAGCTCGCTTCTCGATGTAAACAATTCCTCTTAATCATTAGTCTTACCAGGATCAGCAAATAATCGCGTTATCTGGAATGAGCTGTATATCATGTTTGGAAGATGCTACATCTGTAGTACAATTTATAGAGATATTTTCCGAGGAAGGCCTCCAGTTGAACATCTGCGATGTTATATCACAACATCTCTGGTTAAGAGTAAGTAAACTCCAACAATCTGCAAGGATATAATATTGCCCATTTCAGCCGGAGAGGAAAACATGCGATGGTCAACGCATTTGTTGGACATGCTGGGAGGCTTTGCGCGACTTCCATGTATTTTATTTACGTGTGGCTGAGTTGCACAACCACTGGGATTGGAAATATTCACATGGGAAGGAAGCGGAGCCTTGTGCGCAGGAAATCGAATTAAAACCCGAAATTGTTCATATGGCCGATGCTCTTGAAAATTTAGAAGAAAGATTTGTGGATTCAGGTACATATGTAAAAAACCTAATTATTTATTTATGCAAGAATGATAGATATGTACATATATCATCTTGCCGAGGTCTTCCTTTCAGAAATAAAAGTAGAGGCACAGGATATAGATTCGCTGTTGCAAATTGAATTCATCGATGAACCTAGACCAAAAGATAAAAATGTTAAATTGGGGAAACGACGGGGACGCCCACGCAAAATCGAAAATGCAGCCGTAACCAAAGCCAACAAAATATATGTGGATCAAATACCGGTTGCAAATGATAATGACTCCGAAACTGAGCTACCTTTATCTGTTTTGTTGAAGGGTGTTGGCAAAACTGAAGCTATTGAAAATAAATCCTCTATTGTTATAACACCTGATAATGAGAAACTAAAATCTGAAAAGCATAATCTACCTACTGGGGATCAACCTCCAAAAAAACGTCGGGGCCGACCGAGAAAAGTAGTTATTGAAGAGCCTATGAAACCGTGCGAATCCGTCAAAAATTCTGGCAAAGAACATACTAAAGGCAATGTTCAAAATAACGAAGCAAATGATCAAAATCAGGAATTCTCTATTAATAATGACGACCATGAAAATTACAATGTTGAATTTGAGCCTATTGATTTGGCTGGAACAGCAGATAGCGGTAGTTCAAGTAGTTATAACACAGATTCGGATGAAAGTTTTGAACCAAAACGGAAATATGCTATCATTCCGAAAAGAAAGGTTGTCAAGCCCAAAAAATACCGTAAGCGACCGAAGCCTCTTATACCTCCCAAACGCATGACCCGTGAAGAAATTGAAGCAAAAAATGCACAACAAGAAGAGTATGAAATAGTTATTAAAACATTTTTAAAACTACTTTCATGTCCAAAATGCGAGTTGCTGGTAAAAAATTTTGCCGAAATTCGTGCGCATTTTCGAGCTTCTCATAACGATGAACCGTCATTTTTGATGTGTTGTGGACGCAAATTTTTTACAAGAAAGACCCTGGCCGAGCACATTTATATACATGGAAATCCAGAATATTTCAAATGCAAAACTTGTGGACAAATTTTTAATAATAGTCGCAGTCTACAGGAACATGAAGATGCGCACGTTAATCCATTAAAGGCAAAGGAAACAAAAACATTCCCATGTGAAAAATGTGAAAAAGTCTACTCGTCAAATGTATCTCTTGAGAACCACATCTTCTCAAAGCATGTTCCAAAATCAGAATATAAAATCAATTGCACGCAATGTACTCGTATCAAAAAGTATGTTAAAAGTCTGCTAAAATATAATAAAATAACCTCTATTTATAAACTTTCTTTTTAAGATTTCCGACTCACCGTGCACTAAAAGATCACATAAAAAAATCCCACGGTGCCACAGTCATATGCGACAAATGTGGTAAGCTGGTGCGTGTAAGTTATTTGAAGAAACACCACATGTTAGAACATTCTGATGAACCGCGACCAACTCCTGAACCGAAGCAGTGCCAAATATGCGGAGCATGGCTTCGTCATCAATATGGCCTTAACCAGCATATGAGGACAATACATGAAAACCAAGACTGCGAGCATCGTTGTAAGATTTGCAATAAGGTTTCGACAACCGCTCGGGCTCTTAAGCGTCACATTCATCACAATCATGAATGTGAGCGTAAATTCAAATGTACCATGTGTGAAAAAGCTTTTAAGCGACCTCAAGACCTTAGGGTAGAGTATACATACAAGCATAAAATTATTCTAATTTTTATATAAATATTTCCACATTAATGATAGGAGCATACCTCTGTGCACACTGGCAAAGTGTTGTACGTTTGTCCGAACTGTTCAATGACGTTCTTCTCAAGCGCCAATATGTATAAACATAGGCAACGACGGCATCGTCTCGAATGGGAAGCTGAACGTAAGAATCGTAATATGCGAACTTTTAATATCATGAAAGAGTCAAAGGAGCAAGCAGAAGGAAAACAAAAGGTGCCAACTTCTAATTTCAACAACATCATCTAGGGATAGTTAGTTACTATTAATGGTAAATTACGTATATGTTTAAAAAAAAAATCCATATGTACACGGGTATGTATGTATGAATGTCGGTGGGTATAAAAATTAAAAACTCATCAAACATCGAAATATTTGTTTTTGTTATTGTAAAATAGACGGGGGCGATGTATTTTGATGTTGCAATAGCATAAAACAATATTTGAAAAGTGCTGAGGAATGCTTGCTGAAATTCCAACATTTATTTAAAAAATGGTATAACATTTAACGAATACTTTTTATTATAAAGACACGTTCCTCAATTTAAATATTTTAAGTTTAGTGAATCCAGAGCAAAAATCGCACAAACAGTCGAATTGTCAACTGTCTGATAAATCAATGCGAGTTCAGGGTACCAGATGAGCGCTGCGCGCGTTTATTCGGAAATCCACTATTTTGGCACATATTTGGAATTTTGGGGGGCAAAGTAGTTTAGGTGGCAACGTTCTTCATATAAACAATGCAATTTAATAGTAAAAGTTCATTTCCGCGAAGAATATAATTTTTCCAACCATCTATAAATACGAAGGATGTTTGACAAACTATCATGTATTTTGTGCTTGGAAAAAGCCAACAATTCCATCGATAAAATTAATATCGATTCTGATGATTCGGAAGCAGTAAATGCCCGTGGGATAATTGAGCAACACTTCAAGGATGAGGTAAAGTTGTCTGAGATTCGAATTACAACGTTTGAAATGAGCCTATTCCCTTTTGTAGCTCAGTATGATGTCATTTTTCTCCACGAAAGTTGTGTGCAGCCAATGCTGGGAATTGGTCCAGTCTTTTCATGAATTTTATGTACGTGTGCAGAATGCTCATTTGGCAGCAATGAACACGCTGAAATCTTTGCAAGAGCTAGAGATATCTGTGACAGAAATAAAAGAAGAGCCAGATGTTATAGATGAGTTAGCATCACCTCCTAAACGTCGACGTGGCCGTCCTCGTCGTCAAAAGGACTTCGATAACCTAGACTGTGAGTCGGTTGCCTTAAGAGAATGCAGTGTTAGAATAGAGCAACTGACTGTCCCTTATAACACAATTAGCAATGACAACAAGCAAGATAAGAGTATTGAAAATGTGGATATTAAAAGTGAAGATGAGTATAAAGAAGAATGCTACCATCCAAATATATCTGAAGATGGATCACAAATTGAAATGCCTGATATACTCAGTAGGCATGAGGATGTCTTGGCGCCTTCTCCGCCACAAAAAAAGAAAGTTCGTACTAAACGAAAGCAAAAAAGAAAGCGAAGTGACCAAAAGCCAGAGACAAAGAAGAATAATAAACCGCGGCATAAAACGTCGGACTATGACGAATATATTGCCGATAATTTTAAATTAGTTTGCTTTCTTTGCCAGAAGACATTAACAGATTTTAGAGAACTCAAAATTCATTTTCGACAGCAACACCAAATGAATGGCTATGTAAAATGTTGCGGCAAGAAGTTACTGAAGCGAGGTGTACTCGTTGACCATATTCACTTCCACAATGACCCGGAATACTTCAAATGTCCGCACTGTGCAAAATTATTGTCAGACCGGAGAGGGCTCGAAACGCACCTTCAATTTTTCCATGGTTCGAGAGAACGTACTTTTAGTTGTGACGTTTGTTCTAAGGGATTCTTTCGCCGCGAAGTACTTGCTCGACATTATCTTCTACATGCTCCAGATGAACAAAAGACTGTTAAGTGTACGCAATGCGAAAAAACGTAAGTTTAAAAAAAATGTATTTTTATTTTTCCCTAAACTAACAAAGCAATTAAACCAACTGCAGTTTCTGTAATGAATACAATATGAAGCAGCACCTAAAGCTAGTCCATCTACATTTGTATTCGAAGATTTGTGACATTTGTGGGAAGTCTTTCAACGGTGGCGACGCGTTTCGTCGGCATCAGCAAGAGCATTTGGGCTTACCGAGGCCAATGATTAAATGTGAATTGTGTAATGCTGAACTTACGACAAAATATGGCTTAGCGCGACATATGAAAGTAATGCACACTGAGGAGTACCAGACGCCGCAAGTCTGTCCTATATGCTCCAAAGTGTCTCCAACTCTCAGAGCGCATCATACACATTTTAAATATATGCACGCCACCGAGCGAAAACATGCTTGCAAACTTTGTGACAAAGCTTTTAAAAGACCTAATGACCTACGCGTAAGCATGCTCATTTAAAACAAACAAAACTATTTCGAACTGATATTTTAATTTTTAGGAACATATGACAACTCATACTGGAGAAGTTCTATATACTTGTACATTTTGCCCGCAAACATTTAATTCAAATGCGAATATGTACGCACATCGCAAGCGGAAGCATCCTAAGGAATGGGCAGAACAATGTGCCAAGAAAAAAACTATGGGCCTGGGAAAGCAGATACAAAAAGATCTTGAGACCATAATAGAATCCGTGGATGTAGTGGATACAGACGGGCAAAAATAAAAGGAAAATATATAGTATAGCTCTACAAATAAAAAAAAAGCAGTCCATACATATGTATGTATACAATTAATTTTTTTCTGAAGGACATATTGTGGGTAACTTATGAGTATACGTTTGCACTATAATATTAATAATAGGTGATACGATTTACTAACATGTATGTAAGTATATGAGAAGTAATTTTCTTCAAATTTGGTAATTTTATGCCGAAATGTTAATTCTTAAATTAATAAAACTGGCTATCTTGCATTGATTTTGGTTATAAATTTTCAGTTGTATATTTTGAGGGAATTTTCGCCTATGCCTTTACAAAAATTAAAACTTAATAACATAAAATCCCTGCCAACTCTAATAAATTTCACAGATGATTGGTCTGTTCGATAATAGTTGTGTTTTCGTATTCTCTAGCAAAAAATATCCAGTAACTTGCCAGTGACCAAATTTCGAAGAGTAAGCCAATATTTACTCCCAATGAGTGAAATAGGCAAGAAAGTACGAAAACGCAAAACCAGCAAGAAGTTGCTAGTTTAATGAACAGCTGATTAATTTGTTATTTTCCGATGCAATTTTCTTAGAAAACTAGTGCTTTCCATTTTATTATATATTTAAATAGGTTTATTTTGCCAATTGCAACTCTAAAAGCACCACAAACAATTATTTTCTTAATGTGATTTACAATAAGCATCATGCCATCAGCTGTTTTTCTTACTAGCAAATAGTTGCTAGTAAAAATTTATCCAGTGAAAATCCAGTAAAACTTGCAAGTCCAGCTGTAATTTTTACTCTCTCAATTTCCCCTCTTTTGCTAGCTTCTTGCAAGTTTTTGCGAACGAAAACGACATCCAGTAAAAAACCAGTAAAATTAGTACTGGATTTACTGGATAGTGCGTACGCGAACAGGGCTAATAGTTGTGTTGTTTTGTGAAATTCAACAATAGTTTTTACGAATTTTCATGTTTTGGCTTTTTCGTTCGCAAAAACTTGCAAAGTAGGGGAAATTGAGAGAGCAAAAAATGACAGCTGAAGTTGCAAGCTTTTACTGGATAAATTTTTACTTGTAAGAAAAACAGCTGATCGCATGTTGTTGGATGAAATTTAAATTAATAAGGAAACTGTTTGTGGGTTTTTATTAGTTGTGTTTGTTTACAAATTATCCAGTAACTTGTCAGCAACTCTCCAGTAACTTTATTTCTAAGAATTCGCTCTCATAGAAAAAATTTGCAAAAAAGTAACGCTATTCCAGTAATAATTTGCAAGTTTCTTGAACAGCTGATAAATTGGTTGTTTATTCGCAGCATATTCCTCATACAACAATCTATTTTATATTTAAATATGTATTTTGTGAATTTCCACAATAAAAACCTACAAACAGTCTCCTTATTAGTTTAAATTTCATCCAGCAACATGCGATCAGCTGTTTTTCGTACTGGCAAATTCTTACAAGTAAAAATTTATCCAGTAAAATCCAGTAAAAACTTGCAACTTCAACTGTCATTTTCCGCTCTCTCAATTTCCCCTACTTTGCAAGTTTTTGCGTACAAAAACGCCAAAACATGAAAATCCGTAAA
This sequence comes from Rhagoletis pomonella, assembly GCF_013731165.1. NCBI lineage: Eukaryota > Metazoa > Arthropoda > Insecta > Diptera > Tephritidae > Rhagoletis > Rhagoletis pomonella. The sequence continues at coordinate 2,475 of NW_023460745.1, read as the reverse complement.
AACTTTTACTAGATTTTACTGGAAATGAGTAAACAAACGCAACTAGTGTTGCTCTCCTGCAATATGATGCTGAATAATTTTCAGTGGAGATCTATTCGAACAGACCAGATTTAATATGTAAACAAAACAAATCAGACTACCAGTGCTTTTTACAAAGTTTGCAAAATGTTTTATGACCAATCCTGTGCATTGTGTTTACAAAAATCCGGTGCGTGTGATAATCAAATAAATTTCGATTCTGATGATGAGCAATCGGTAAATGTGCGAGAGGTAATTAAAAAACACTTCAAGGAAGAGGTAAATTTTCTTTAACTTTTAGGTATATGCACTATTTTTAAGTTAACTTCTCTATTATTTATAGCTCAGTATGTTGCCCTTTTTATCCAACAAAGTAGTTTGCATTGAATGCTGGGAATTGCTTCATCCTTTTCATGAATTTTACGTACGTGTACAGAAGGCGCATTTGGCGGCGAGCAGCAAGCTTAAGACTTTGCAAGAATTAGAGATTGTGGTTACTGAAAGTAAATCAGAGACAGATGCGCTTGAAAATCTGGAGAAACATCTGGGGAGTGAGCCACTTTCTTTACGGGAATGTGCTGTTGACACTGAAAAGTTGATTTCTCCATGTAGCGCTATAAGTGAAGACAGCCAACAACTCAGTGTAAATTTAGAAATGCAAAGCATAAGGAGCGAAACTATGCAAGATGGCACAATAGAATCAAACTGTGTACCGCAGTTGTCTGAAGATGAAGAAAATAACTCAGGGAGAGAAGAGGATGACATCGGATGTCGAATTCCTCCAAAAAGAAAACGGCTGGCTAAAAGGCCTAAAAAAATAAGACTGACAGAACAAGAAAATGACCTTAAGAAAAGGAATACGCAGCGAAATAAAACAGCAGAAAGTGATGAATTTATAGCGCAAAATTTTAAATTAAAATGCTGTATCTGTTGCAAATCTCTTACAGATTTCAGAGAATTAAAACGTCACTTCCGCGAAGAGCACCAAACTAATGGGTATGTTAAGTGCTGTGGCAAGAAATTACTTAACCGCGGTGTACTAGTTGACCATATTCAAGTTCACATCAATCCAGAATACTTCAAATGTAAACACTGCGAGAAGGTACTATGCGATCGAAGCGGTCTCGAGGCACATGAGCAATTTTTCCATGGTTCTAAGGAACGCATTTATCAGTGCGACATTTGCCGTAAAAGCTTTTTTAGCCGTAAAATTTTAACTCGACATCATTTAATACATGCCCCAAAAGAACAAAAAAATATTAAATGCCCGCAATGTGATAAAAGGTAAGTGAAAATACACCCACTTCAAAGAAGACACAAATCAAAATCACCCGTTTTCAGAAAACGCGAAATTTATTTCGTAATACATATATACATGTTAATCACACGGGCAAGGGAGACTCTACCTTAATTTTTTCAATAATTTACACCAAAGTTTTGGTCCAGCTTTTGCTGAAAGGTATACATACTTATATGTAAATAAAAAGTCTAAAAACCTCCCTGCAAACCAAAGTACCCGGCAGTCGGGTCTACATAACCGGAACGACCTAGATTTATGTATGTATGCATGTACATATATGTACATATCTGACCAAGGACTGCCACTCCAGCATCACTCCCCAAAAACTCTTTGGGAAATTTGTATGCTGCTACGTTTGTGTCACTTTTGAAATGGATGTGTGATATGTCTTTCCAATAAAATTTTGGCCAATTCACATTGATTTTTTATGCAGATTCTGCAATCAATACATGATGAAACAACACCTTGCGCTTGTTCATCTAAATTTGTATGCTAAGATATGCGACATTTGCGGCAAGTCCTTAAATGGGAAACAAGCTTTTCGATGGCATCAGGAGGAACATGCTGGCGTATCAAGGTCCTTAATAAAGTGCACATTATGCAATACAGAGCTGAAAACAAAATATGGCTTAGCGCGGCACATGAAAACAATGCACACCGAAGAATACCAAACGCCTCAAGTCTGTCCAATTTGCTTTAAAGTGTCTCCAACCTTACGGGCCCACAAAAGCCACATTGAATATATGCATAGCGCAGAGAAAAAACATGTATGCAAACTTTGTGATAAAGCTTTCAAATTGCCAAAATGCTTGCGAGTAAATACATACTTCTAATATTTTTTAATATCTCCATATTAAGTATGTGTATATTTTTATTGTTTAGGAACACATGGCAACACACACTGGAGAAGTTTTGTATACCTGTACATTTTGTCCGCAAACGTTCAACTCTAAATCGAATATGTACTCTCATCGCAAACGCAAGCATCCAAAGGAATGGTCAGAAAAGTGTGCAAAGAAAACCCTCCTTGTAGAGTAAGACCACAGATAATAGTAATAGGGGGCTACCAATGTCTTTACAATAAGCTTTTCCGAACGTTGAAGACTATTCAAACGGCGCCTTGGTGTTGTAACACAAAGGGGAGGGACCTAGAGTTT
>NW_023460744.1:28579-32665 GCF_013731165.1 Rhagoletis pomonella | reverse complement strand
GCTTTGCTGAACTCGGCCAAAATCGCTTAGGCGGTTACAGCGCCAAAGAAGAAGAAGAAGAAGAAGAAGAAGAAGAAATACCAAGCTTTATAACAATTTATCCATTTTTGAACAAATCGTCCGCCATATTAGATACGACATTTTGATTTTTGAAAATTGAATATGTATTTCGAAATCAGTGACGACGAAAATATCTGGATACCAAGTTTCATAACAATATAGTCATTTTTTTTTAAATCGTCCGCCATATTGGATCCGCTATTTTGAGTTTTGGAAATTTGATTTAATATTCGAAATCAGTGACCACGAAAATCCCTTAACATTCACTGAGGGACAAAAAGATCGCAACGTATACCTTTGTAAGTACATGGAATAGACGCTTTCAGTGCCCTTTTTGTTGCACTTCTGTCGGAGAAGGTACTGTCGACATTGATTGACAACGAAGAGGAATAAGTGGTGGACAAAAACCGGTTGGTAGAATATCTCTGCATGTCAAATAAGCTCATTTTGATATTTGCAGAAAATGCTGTGATTCGTGAACATGCTGAGCATACCATTTGAGACTTTCATCCTCTGTAGGTTTAGATTCATGGTCTACCACATTCTGAGAAGGTGCACATTATTCTGCGACTACACTTTCCTCACCAATAATAAGAGAAACCACAGATTGGCCAATATTTCCCCTGCTTTTGCGAAATTCCTCATCTCCAATTCAGAATCAATCGTTTCCTCATGATTGTTTAAATGACTTCCAAATGAATCATGAGGGCGTACTAGACCAGACACAGGAAGACCCAGTTGTGGCATTCGTCTCTCTACCCGATAATATGCATTTCGCTCTGGTGTGTTCGTGACAATAAAAACTGCAACTAAATTACGCTCTTTGAAATGTTTCTGCCGTCCCTAAATTGGAGCGCCAAGCGTTGCGTTATCCACTGTCAACGAGTGTCAGCGCGCGCTATCCCCAAATCAACGCGTCGTAATTTTTGACGTTTTCTCAGGTCCTCTCGTTTTTATTCTCGTTTCCTCTTTTACTTTTTTGTCCTTTCTCTTTCTTTCCGTCTTCTGCATCCAACTTCAACACGTAACGCTCTGTCAAAAATGAAAATTCCATTTGCTCGGCGTTAGCGTCGCGTTATTGTGGGATGTTTCATACAAATTGTATGGGCATGAGGATTTTTGACAGTTGCTTGGCGCTTGACGCGCCAATTTAGGGATGGCAGTTTGATTCCATTAGCGATAACTTTCGGACTAGAGCTGCAAAAGTATCGATATTCGCCGTACTCGATATTTTCGATATTTAAGAGACAAAAACTCGATATATCGATATATATCGTTAATTTTTAAATCTACACTGAAAAACATCAACTCATTCAAAAAATGAATAGAACCATTTACCAACAGAAAATTTTATTATATTTATATATGCGGTACTTATCTGTGTTCGTATGGAGAAGTAGCTTATGTCGAAGGGCTGGATTTAGTATAAATCGGCACACACACGCACAGGCACTGAGCCGTTGAACAACGTTTGGCAAATAAACGTGCCAGAAATAGTTCCGATACTAGCAAGTCAATATTCTTATTAAGTCTCATCGAAAAATTTCTCGTCGTTTAAAGAATAAAGGGAAGCCGCATTATACTAAAGCCAGCCTTTCGACATAACCCAGCCAGCAAGAAAACGTACATTTTACGAACATTATGTTTTACGAGGGATTCTCGTATCGCCAAATAGTTAGAGAAAAGCTCGTAAACGTTAAAACAAAAAAAATATAATAGAAAGAGGCTTGAAGTAATTTGTCAGCACAAGAAAAAATTTTAGTTTTGTTGACAATTTTTCTTCAATCACAATATTTTATAAGTAGTTTGTTAAATATTCAATTTAAGAAAATTATTAAGTATGTGATTTATTGGCAGACTGGTGCAAACGCCAAGGACGATCTACCACTTTCTTTTATAATTAAACTTCTTGTAAGTAGCTACTACATATGTAATTCAAAAATACAAATTAATTTAACGAGTTTTGCAATTCTTTCACAGGCTGCGCGGAGTAACACTAAAGGCGTTAAACGTTTAATTCCCCTATCTCGTAAGTTTATAGTTATTTATTTTTTTAATTTGCTAGTTTATTAGGTCTTTGCAGTTATTGAACTTAATGTTTTATTGATAATATGGCTTCTCAATTGAAAAGGCGTGCGAAATCCGAAGCCTTATCCGTACGAGCGTCAATAAATGATTCATTAAAAAAAATTATTACAGATGAGGTAGCAAAACTTTTCTCGTGGAAGGGAACTGGTACCAAAAGCAGTGCTATTGGTTTGGCAACGACTGCGGCAATAAGAAGTACGGATCATAATATTATTTATTACCACTTTTTACTTAATTAAATTTTCCGGTTTCCAATGGAGTTTAATCTTTCACTTTATTTTCTTAGGTGCTTTTCGTCAAAAATTTAACTCCCACAAAGAAGTTTTTATTTCCGTTTCAAAGAAGCACTTCCAATATGCACACGACCGGCAAAAAATAATTGGCAGCCTATCGGCAAAAGAGATAAAAAATAAATTCAGAAACTTTATAATATATATTAAACCCCTCTTATTTAATTGTTAATTTGTTAATAGATAGTTTGTTAATATTTATTTATATTTGTTAACATTTATTATCTTCACATATACAGTGCCGGGAAAAAATATTGGCACAGAGAATTTTTCACCGTGAATGCAAAGTTTTTTATTCCGATTTCTTCTCTAATTGTTATTTATAAAAATATAGTTAGTATGAAGTTCTACTTTCAAATCAGATTTTTTAGAAAAATTTTAAGTATGCAGTTTTATAGCGCATTTAATTTTAGTATAATAAAGTGCACGCTTGGATAGCTAGAGAACCCCTTTGTTTTTTGACAATTTCTTATTCGCAGTTTCTTCCATACAAAAAAAAAATGTCGAACATAATTTGCATGGAAGAAACTGCGTGAAAAAATTGCCAAAAATGAACGCAGTTTTCTGGCAACTTCAAGCTTGCACTATGTTATACTAAAATATAATGGGATTTAAAACTGCATACTTAGAATTTTTCTCAAAAATCTGATTTGAAAGTAGATCTTCATACTAACTGTATTTAAAAAAAATAATGTGCGAAAAGAAATTCAAGTAAAAAACTTTGCATACATTGCGAAAAATTCTCTGTGCCAATACTTTGATCCGGCACTATAAATATTTATTAATTATAATTCCATTCAATAAAAGAACTACAATAATTTGAATTAATTAATTGCCTTTATTTTTAGCATTCAAAAACAGTAGATAAAGCAGTGTAGAAAAACGCTTTTTTAACGTAAATTAATCGTTTACGAGACTCGTTTACAATTAAAAAACGGACGTAAAAATATTCGCATACGAATGCTTTTTCGATCCGTTTACGACTGTTCGTAGGCGATGCACAATTTAAAGCGAAAAAGTGCTCGAAAAAGAGTCGTAAACGGCTATCATAAACGATTTTTAATCCGGTTTTTCTTCGAGAAAATATCCAATTACTAGCTTGTTTACGATGATTTTGCTGGCTGGGAAGCTACTTTTCCATACGAACACAGATATGTATGTATGAACAGTGACCCACACTCAAAATCACACAGTGATATTATCACAGTATTCGCAATGACTTTTCATTCTATACTTTTTCCATTACTTTTTTATAAAAGTATAGCTCAATCTCTAACAAAAGCCATAAAACTAGAAAAAAATCAAAAACGTTTCTTAAAAATTGCGAACTTTTTAATAAGAATTTCTATTTAAAAAAAATATATATGCAGATTTGTAGTCTATTAAATCAGTCACCGATGTTGTTTGGCGCAAAAATAAGTAATGAGAAAATGGCTAAAGCTCGTCGGCGATTTCAAGCATCCGTTGTTGGTTACCCCAGCAACGAGTACATGTGTGAGTGTCGGGTTGAATGTCGGGTGCTTGAAGCTTGCCCGGCGACACTCAAGCATAAAAGCTCAGTTAGTCTAGACTTAACTTAATTTAACTTACCGTTAGAAATTATCAATGATTACTCAACACGTCAACTTAAGCCAAGAGCGGAAATATT
>NW_023460744.1:15136-28479 GCF_013731165.1 Rhagoletis pomonella | reverse complement strand
TTTTTTAACTAACATGCATTTTTACTATTTACATGATATAATACTCGCACAAGAAGCGAACTTGAACAGATGCTTTTTAAGTTTTTAGCAACATTAACTACTGAATAAATTATATTTAACAAATGGTCATGCAGAAATGCAAATCAGCAATGTTAACTAATTTAAAAGTACATTTAATATAATTTAACTATATTAATTTATTTAATTTTATAAAAAAACAAGTAAGAAAGTCTAAGTTCGGGCGGAGGCGAACATTAAATACCCGGCGCAAGTATTAAATATATGTTTTTTCACCCTTCCGAAACCTTCCGCTAGATGGTAAGCCGAGGTGTATCAATTTTGAGTAAATTAGCGTCCTTCAATTTCGAAATATTGAAGTTTCAAGCATTTCTTAAATTTACCGTTATATGAGAATCGGCCGTTATTTTAGTCCGATTTCAATAATTTTCAACGTTTTGCTTAAACGTGGCAAGTACAATAACCATACCGAGTTTTCTACAAATTGGTAGAACGGTTACCGATATACTTATATGTGATCATAAGTGGGCGGTGCCACGCCCATTTTCCAAAATTTTACCATAAACGTATTTCCTGGTAAAGAATTGTTGCAGGCATCAATTTTGAATAAATTAGCTTCAATATTTAATGATTTATCGAAGATTTTGTATTTCTCTAAATTACCGTTATATGTGATGTGGGCGTGGTTATTGTCCGATCTTAAAAAGTTTCGGCGGTTTTTTATGCTGTACCAAGGCCAACAACTGTGCCAAGTTTGGTGCAGCGGTTACCAAGATATACACATGTAACCATAAGTGGGCGTGGCTACGCCCATTTTCCAAAAATTTATAATATTCTTATTTTTCGTCTAAAACTTATTATAAATATCAATTTTGAGTGAATAATCTCCAGTAGTTACTAAAATATCGCAGTTTTCGTATTTCTGAAAATTACCGTTATATGGGAAGTAGGCGTGGTTATTGAGCGATTTTAAAAATTTTCGGCCATTTGGTATGTTATGCGAAGGCCCAACAACTGTGCCATTTTCCAAAAATTTATAATATTCTTATTTTTCGTCTAAAAATTATTGTAATTATCAATTTTGAGTGAATTATCTTCAGTATTTACTAAAATATCGCAGTTTTCGTATTTCTGGAAATTCCCGTTATATGGGAAGTGGGCGTGGTTAAAGTCCGATTTCGCCCATTTTCAATACCGTCCTACCTTAGATTAAGAGAAACCTACATACCAAATTTCGGTGAGATATCTCAATTTTTGCTCGAGTTATCGTGTACACGGACAGACGGACAGACGGACGGACAGACAGACATGGCTTAATCGATTTCTTTTTTCATCCTTATCATTTATGTATACATGTGAGATGTTGATTTATTCAATTCAATTTATTACAGCATGGGATTGGAATTTAAAGCGAATAGTATTCTAAAAAATATAGATGGAAATTAATACAATACGTGTATAGTTTATACTAAATGCTATCAAAGACAGTTAATCTACGTAATGGTATATTCTCTGATACTCGGTAAAAAAATGCTCGTTCTCCACGTCTGTACACCACGGCTGTCTCTTCTCGATTACCACACTCGGTCATCCATGCTACTCGTCTCAGGCGAGTCAACAGCAGCTTCGTTGGTACCTTCAAAGCAGTCGCAATCGTTATCGTCGAATTCAACCCAAGGTTTCATTTTGTCCGCACTGGTGTTTGTAAACTTCGGTCCTTCGTTTTCACCAACCTTTTTCACGTCGTAACGGTCAAAACCTTTTACGGACACAACTTGGTAAGAGCCCAGAAACTTCGGTTTTATTTTCAGGCCTGTGCCAAACTGAACTCTTTCTAAGGCAACGAGATCGCCAACTTTATAATTTACGGCCTTTCGGCGACGCTTGTTGAAGTTGTTGGAGTTATCTGCTTGCATCTGTGATATCGCATCTTTCGCCTGGTTGCGTAATTCTATTCTAGCGTCATTGAATTGCTCAATTATAGCTTCTTCCACTATCTCCCCTAAATCTAGGTCTTGGCCGGTATTCATTTTAGTTCCTACCATCAGTTGAAATGGCGTCATCTTTATTGATCGGTGGTACGTTGAGTTGATGATCTTTTGTACGTGTTTAACGTGTTTAAACCATTGTTCAGGATCCTCCATAGAAGCTTTCGTAAGTGCTGATATAACAACGGTATGGAGTCGCTCAATCTGACCGTTGCCGCGCGGAACACCAGTAGTTACGTGATGGAGTTCGATGCCATGCTCGGTACAAAAGGTTTTGAACCCTTGTGCTACAAACGCACCTCCTCGATCGGTAATAATGTTTCGCGGGTAACCAAACGTTTCAGCGACCACTTCCATTTTCTGAAGAGCTTCGTCACAAGCCAACGTTTTTGTAGGGAAAAGCCAACAAAATTTGGTAAATCCATCGATCAACGCCAAAATATAGCGGTAGCTCTTCTTAGTCTCGTGTAGCGGCCCAAGATGATCCATATGAAATGTGGCGAGAGGTAGGTCACCTTTCGGAATAGGAAACAGGAATCCTTCGGCTTTACCTCGTTTTCTGTCAGCTAAGATGCCCTTGACACAGCTGGAAATGCATCGTTCTATTCGACGGTCGAGATCGGGAATATATGTCAGATAGCATATCTTTCATTTTTTGAGCGCGAAGGTGGCCTCTTTCATGAGCTGCTCTGATAACTGAATGTCCCATTGACTCTGGAACGACATAAAGAACATTACTTTTGAATTTTTTGCATAACATACCATGATGCATAACGAAATCTTTGTATGGCTGCTGCTTTAGAACCTCAATGATTGCTCGCAAACTTTCATCGTTATGCTGTGCTAAAGCTAGCTTTTCCAAAAAGTTGTTGTCATCCTTAAGATACATTACTACTGGATTGCGGCTCAGCGCATCAACATGCCGCATGCCTGATCCAGCACGATGCTCGACGGTGAAATCGTACTCCTCAAGTAACAAGAACCATCTGGCGACTCGTGTAGTTAAGTCTCTCTTCTGCATAGTACACTGAAATGCTTTGCAGTCCGTAACTACTTTAAGACGTTGACCGAGCAGGTATATCTTAAACTTTTTTACAGCTTCTACAACAGCTAGAACCTCCAGCTCGTAGCTTGAATAGTTCTTCTCAGCATCCGTTGTGCATTTGCTCATGTAAAATACAGGGTGCATTTCGTTATCTTCACTACTTCGCTGCAAAAGAACCGCGCCATATCCCAGCTTGCTTGCATCCGTGTGCAATTCAGTCGGAACGCCGTATCTAAATATATGAAGGACAGGACTGGTCGTTAGCGCACTTTTAAGATCTTCTAGAGCTAACGTTTCTGTCTTCCCAAGTTCAACATGGTGTACCCCTTTCTTAATAAGTTCTGTCAATGGTCGCGCTCGTATCGCGAAATTCGGAATAAATTTGCGAAAATAACCCGCAAGCCCAAGAAAACTTTGTAGCTGCTTTACCGTATTGGGAGTCGGAAAGTTAATTACTGCCTTGGTCTTGGTAGTCGACGGCATGACTACCCCCTTAGAAATTCGGTGTCCCAAATACTCGATTTCCTCTTGCAAAAAACAGCACTTGCTCCACTTAATATTAAGTCCATTGGTCGCAGCCACTTTTAAAGTTCTTTTCAAATTATTTAAACCTTCGGAGATAGTACGTGATGGTACGACAATATCGTCCATGTAGATCAACACAATATTTTCTCTTATAAGATCTCTAAATATATAGTTTATATATTTTTGGAAAACGCTCGGCGAATTACAAAGCCCGAACGGTGCTTTCAAAAATTCATATTGCCCGCTTTGAGTGACAAATGAAGTGTATTTGCGACTATCTTCTTCTACACTAACAAGAAAAAATATGGTGTCTCCTAGTCGGTCGATTTGGTCCTCAATTACGGGCAACGGATATCGATCTTTATAAACCTTCTTATTGAGGTCACGATAGTCTATACAAAGCCTATAGCTATCATCTTTTTTTTCTTACCAGCACTACTTGACTTGCATACTCGGACACACTTTCCCTTATAATGCCAGCATTTAGCCAATCTGCAACCTGCTCATTGATTATTTTACGTTCTGGAGGAGCGAACCTCCTCGGAGGACGATAAACCGGTTCGTTGTCCATTAAACGAATCTTCATAGTGATTGGCGACTCTTCGGGATACTCAGGATTGTAGTTGGAAATTAAATGCTGAACCTCTTTACGTACGTTTGTACTGTGAACGAATAGATTTACGTTGATTTGTTCGTCTCGGAATACCTCATCATCGATACATGCAAGAAAACAGCTAGTTGAAGTATCAGAGGTGTCTGTCTGTGGGCACATTATATCCTTCGCTGGGGTTATTGTCAATTTTCCATTGGCAATATTTAAAACTGCTTGATTCAGTAGATTCATGCCTATAATAAGATCGGGACTAATAAAATTGTTATCTATAATACAAAACTCGATATCATTGAATGAAACGCCATTGATGCAAACATCCGCACGGCAAAGTCCTTCAGTGACGATATTCGCTCCGATTCCTGTCAGTGAGCACCGTGAAGATTTCGACAACAAATGTGGACGGATTTTGTGAACACAACTTTTCTTCATAACGCAGACATCGCTTCCAGTGTCGATCAACCCAGAGAAGGTTACTCCATTTACTGAAACTGGGCAGTACGGACTACCAGCCTTTCGCACCCAATTAGTCGAAACCCTCGCCTTGGTAGTAGGACAATCCGGCCGCTTGTGACCAAAACCGTTGCAGCCGAAACATTTTGGCCCCTTTGTCTTATCTGGACAGTTGTGGAACTCATGATCAGAGGATCCGCAATTGTAACAGTGTCGGGACTTTCGATCTCTTTTTTCGGATTTGCCGGAACGTTCATCGTCTTTCGTGCGACGCAGGGAAGTGCTGTCGTTTTTCATTTGTTCGTATATGGACAATTTTTCTTTAAATTCAGCTATAGTTTTTGCTCCATATAAAACAGTTTTGTTGATGGCTGTATCCTTTATACCATCGATCACGTAGCGAAAGATTGATTCATTATCCACCTGCCCTTGGTTCCCAATGTCAATCATGCGGTAGAAATATTCGCGGTAAGATTCGCCGTTTGCTTTTGATTCTTCGCGAAGCTTCTTGTGTACATCGCAACTGGATAACTTTTCGTGAAATTCTTTTATTAGCGCTGCTTTGAGTTGTTGATATGAGACCGGTTTAGCCTCACATTCAACAAAAAGTTTTGCTGCACCCGACAGCGATTTTTTAAGGAATACGAATTTCTGGATTTCGCCCCATCGGAATGCAGTAGCGTATGACTCAAATTCGCTTAACCATGTTTGGACATTAATAGTATTTGCTCCAGAAAAATTGCGTATAATACTCTCAACATCGGTGATGTTAAATTTATGGGCACCGCTTTCATCGGCATCCACAGACATTTGCCTTCCCCCATCCACGTCTACGGGAAAATCGCTTCGTTGCAAATGTCTTCTCTGCCTGGACCCCATATTTAACAAAAATTGGAGTTATACGCTTACTTTTAATGGAAAAAACGTACTGATCAAACACTGCTTTTTTTCCGCGAGCACCGTTCGAAATCTAGTAACTTCTTTTTCTGTTCTTATGTACGTCCACTTATGTACAAGGTACACAATTTATTTATTGCTTATTTCTTCTTTTCCTTCGTAAAAACTAGCTGCTTAACTTTTCTTTACCGCAAGCAATACTTTTGTTATTGCTGAGTTTGACAATGTCTTTATTCGCTTATGCTGTGCTCAATCCCGGTTGAGCCCCCATGTGAGATGTTGATTTATTTCATTTAATTTATTACAGTATGGGATTGGAATTTAAAGCGAATAGTATTCTAAAAAATATAGATGGAAATTAATACAATACGAGTATAGTTTATACTAAATGCTATCAAAGACAGTTAATCTACGTAATGGTATATTCTCTGATACTCGGTAAAAAAAATGCGCGTTCTCCACGTCTGTACACCACGGCTGTCTCTTCTCTATTACCAAATCTGTTCTCCACGTCTGTACACCACGGCTGTCTCTTCTCGATTACCACATACATTTGTCTATATCTATCTCGATTCGTTTTGGCTGTTACAAACAACCGTTATGTGAACAAAATTAATATACCCTTGTGCACAAGTGCGCTCGGGTATAAATATACATGAATACGTTTCTGCATTCACCTGCAACCAAGCAACACATAGCCAGACACTTGCAACAAATATAACATTATCATAACAGAAATTTACATTTTTCTCTGTTAACTCTTCTTGAAATGTTAATCGCGCTGTGGTGATATTCCATGGATTTATTTTTCAGCCAAACAATTTTACGTTCCAAAAATTTGCACCTGCTCTATCTATCTAAGTTCTCTGCTGGAACGCTCGCGAAATTGTGGCTGCAGCTTTTGCTTGCTCCCTCTTCTTCGAATAAACAAATTCAGTACTCGAAATTTACTTACTGTTTCAGATACTAATGGCGTTTTCGTTTCTACCGAAACATTTTACCTTCTCTTTGCGCTCTACGCACAAATACTAAAAAGAGGGCAATGAGAAGGCAACATTTTTTGTAGAAACGAAAACGCCATTAGTTATGCAGCCGCTAATCCACTCGCTGGGGTCTCCGTGCCCTGATGCTGCTCCTGCTCCACGGAATAGAAAAAATTGCTCCAACCGAGTTTGGCCTTGGTCCTTGTGGCAATAAATGAGAACAATTAGATTACCCGACGTGTTGCCCTTGTTGTTGGGTTTACGGAACTTTCTAGCACTATTTGCTTGTTTTTACCCACAATGCGTTTTAGCAACGTGTTGCTAAATTTGTAGGCTTGTATGTCTTTCGCGAGTAAAACGAAACAATTCGCGGCCAAAAACGTATTACTTACGACGTATTTTTTCCAACAAAAATCAGAAAACACGCGTTGGGGCCCTTGACGCCCTTTCTCCACTCCAGCTCCAAATGGTTTGAATGCCACTCCAACCAGATTTCTTTCACTTACCGGGGTTTCGTTTAATGTTTTTTACGCGAAAAAACAAAACAATCGTGCTAGAAACGTGAGTTTGCAAATCAGTTTTTTGGTTGTTTTCATTTTTCTTTGGATTCGTTCGGAAACGTCAAATTGGTGGCGGTCTTCACCAATGAATGCAATATAAAAATTAAATTTGTTGGCGGTATTCACCATATGATCGCAATATAAAAACTTTTAGATACATTTAATTGCACACGATTCGACGTGTACAAGAAAATAAAAACGATTTAACGGGGGGGCGCGATAAAAATTCTCCTTTATGGAGGCAACTTGGCAGTTTATGAAAAACTTTTATTTCTTTGAAGTTTTTTTCACTTTTATTTTATTTTTAAGCAAATGTGGGTCAATCACGAAAAACCTCGAGCCGACCCGTATCGCAGGACCATGTTCGGGACGGGGTGAAATTGGGGGCGGGGAATTCCTCTTGAATTCCGCGGCAAACGAGGGTCGAGGAGGTGCCGAATCCCTGAAGTCTTACGAGGTTGAATTAAACCGCAAAAAAATTCGCTCAACAAAATGAAATGAAATGAAATAAAACACTTCACAATTTCACTATGTATGTATATATATGTAAGTGCCTAACGGCCACTTTATTGCATATACATATATGTATATGTATAAAAAATTCTGTAACAAAAGGTTATATAAAATGTATGAATAATTAGAGGACGTTATTTGCTTGCTCGGAGTTCTCTTCCAAAGTGGCAGAGTGTTGGGCGATCGCAGAAGGCGAAACGCAACATCCGAGGCGGGTAACAGGACTCGAGAAAAAGCAACTCGAGTAACGAGTAACTGTTTCCGCTTATATCACAGCGACATCTACAAGTGAAATTCTCTAATCAATAAACATACTTAAGGTGAAGGGGGGCTATCGTAAACAATACGCATAGTGACCATTTGGCCATTATAGTCGAAATCGGTAACAAGGCCCAGAGTCGAAATGTTCCCTCACCAGAAAGGTACAGACTAGAGGTCGAAGCACTTGGCGAAGAACTCTTCAGACTCATGATGGAGGGGAACCTGGCCATCGGGGAAGATACGGAACGACAGGCGGAAATTCTGGTGGGACACATCAGAAAAGTATGTGACGCCGCTATGTGCAGGAAAAACAAGGCGCTTACAGAAAGCCTGCATACTGGTGGAACGAGGAAATTGACAACCTAAGAAGTGAATGCCACAAATCGAAGCGGCTTTTCCAAAGGAGACGGGGATCGGCGGAGCACACATGGCTACGCGAGTGCTTTAAAAGGAAGCGAAGCGACTCCAAGAAGGCAATAATAAGGAGTAAATTGTGCTGCTACAAAGAGCTCTGTGAAAAGGTAGACGAAAATCTGTGGGGTGATGCGAACGAGGTGTTGATGAGGAAAATTAAAGGTGGGCCCCATCTTACTAAAAAACGTTGTGCAAACTCTCTTCCCTGTGCAAACTCCAGAAGAACGACAGCTGCGAGTAGAACAACCTGCGGTAATGGACGCGCCATTAGTCACTGATGAGGAAGTAATCCAAGCGGCGGAAAGGTTCTAAAGGTTGCCACTAAGGACAATACCAGCCTGTTCACAGACTTATTTGAGCGGTGTTTGCGAGGAGTCTTCCCAAAAATCTGAAAGAAGCAGCGATTGGTTCAGTTGCAGAAAACAAATAAAGCTGCCGGGGAACCAGGCTCGTACCGACCGCTTTGCATGTTGGAAACGCTTTGAAAAAATACTGGAGCAACTTATTTGTGTACGACTAGAGCAGCACTTAGAGGAATGATCCTCGGGTCTCGCCAATAACCAATATGGATTCCGAAGACAGAGGTCAACCATCGACGCAATTAAAAAGTTCAGTGATGTCGCAAGCAAGGAAATCGAAGGAACTAGATAGATATATGGCACGAAATTATACTGCGCAGTAGTAAAGTTCGATGCTAAAACGCTTTCAACTCGGCCTATTGGCCCCACATAACAAGCGCCCTGGAGTGCAAGAAAACACCGCCCTATCTGCTGAGAGTTTTTTTCCTACTACTTGGCAAATAGGCTGCTACTCCACGACACCGATGAAGGACCCAAAAAGTAAGGTGTGACGGGTACCACAGGGCTCCGTATTGGGCCCACTGCTGTGGAACGTACTCTGCGATGGAGTACTGCACCTACCACTACCAATGGAGGTACAAATCATCGGGTACGCTGACGATATCGCAGTAACAGTAGTGGCTAAGGAACTCAACGAAAAAGAGGTTATATGCAATAATACTGCGCAAAAATTCAAAAACTGGCTCGTGGCAACAAAACTTCAACTAGCGGGGCAAAAAACTGAAGGGGTGCTGATTACAAGCAGGAAAGAGGTAGAAAATGCTACGCTTAACATTGACGGGTATAGCATCACGACACAGCAGTCGCTGAAGTACTTGGGCGTGATGATAGACGCGAAGCTAAACTACAAGACGCACATCGGCAAAGTTTGTGAGAAAGCAGCAAGGGTTACGGCGGCGCTAACGAGGATAATGGCCAACATTGGCGGACCAAGGCAGAGCAGGCGAGCACTCCTGGGTAAAGCGAGTCAGTCTCCTGCAGAAAGCATATGCCAAGACAGCGAAGTCAGTGACCCGGCTAAACGCTATCAGGGTTGTCAGTGAATTCCGCACTGAATCGCACGAGGCCGCTGGAGTCATAGCGGGTATCATGCCACCAGATATAAAAGCCATTGAAATTAAAAGAATTTTCTACAAGCCAAGAAATATCGGCAGGCGACTAACAGTTGAAGAACGGAAAAAAGAAAGACAGACTAGCTTGAAAGAGTGGCAGAAATGCTGGGATGCGGCGACGCAAGGAAGGTGGACGCACAGGCTAATCGTTGATGTTCAAGCGTAGGTTGAGAGAAAAATGGCGAGACTGATTACTATCTAACGCAGTTTCTGACGGGACACGGCTGTTGAAAACGTGCAGAACATTTCCTTTTCCTGCCCGAAGTATGGCGCCGACAGAGCAGACCTAGAAAAGCTGATAAACGATCGAGTGACGTCAGAAAACATTGCGCGCCACATGATGCAATCTAGAATGATATGGAATAGAGTCAAAGCGTGGTCCGCTATAGTTCTTCAGGAACTGAGAAGGAAAGAGTGGCAGCGAAGTAGCGAACGAGAGATAGGCTAGAAAGGCGTGTGTGAAGAGCCAATTGGAAAAGCTACACGTAATACCTAACGGCGGTCCCGCAAGGCCAAATACAAGCTTCAGACGTCGGAGTTAAGGGTTTATTACCTAGGCGCGCTGTCTCGCAAGTCCTGCACTATGCGATAGCACAGTCTGGGCGTGGTCCCGAATGAGGTGTAGCAGACAGGATGGCGAATTGTGCATAACATCTTTGGAAGATTCCCCCTCCGTTAAAAAAAAACGCATATAACACTGTACACGTGATAGAAGTGAAAGTTTTTAAAAAAGGTGTTAGTGCCAGGTCTTCACGAAATTTGATATGTAAAGATATGTGTACGGCACGGCAAAGCATTATCGCCTATAGGCGATTGAGTTACATATACAGGTTAGGTTAGAAATTAAACATTAATTTCATTTCATTTGGCTGATTTATAATTTATTGATTAATTTTTTAGTTTTAATTGAAAATCCATTAACAATACCTTATACATATGAGTTCGCCTTGCTAGCACCATTAGCAATGCAATCAATAGATCCCTATTAATTCGCATCGATTTGTTACGATTCGGTTCGTGCATTATAACCAAGGCATTAACCCTTAATTAGGCGCATGTTGTCAAGGCCATTTCAAATTGAAAAAAAAATTTCTTGGAGTGCTTGGGGCGTGCTCGCGCTCTGTCTAGCTTCCTAACTCCCAGCGGGGTACGTAAATAAGTCGCGGCCAGAACATCGGCGTGTACACATTTGTCGCTACTCTTTTAAGTCCTGACCCCATGCAACCACTTGCGTAACATTTTTTTGGCGGAGGTAAGTTTTTATTTTTAACCGACTTCACAAAAAAGAGAAGGTTATGAGTTTGGTGCAGCGAAATGCTAATAAATTTTGATAATTTGCATAACTTATCACTTATCCGCTAAAATCTTTTCGCTAAGCATTTAAAATTTTGGTGCATCGCTTATCTATGATTTTGAGTGATTTTTTACTTATCAGTACTCAATTGAGTGACTTTTCCTTATCATGTTGGTGAAACACAAAACTTTGCGCAAGTTCGATAATTTGCTAAAATGCTAACGATAATTCGTTGGTGCAATAGGGCCCAGGTGGTCCACTGGGTCGTAGTTTTAAAGTATGTGCAAAAGGATCAGGATGCACACTAGTAACTTGTTATGCTGACCTGCACCACTTCAAACGTAAAAAACTGATATTTGTGTTGAACACCACCTCTTCGTGGCCCTTCGGCAATATGATTCGGTTGCCGAATGTTCCATGGTCCAAAAGGAGTAGTAGGTGGTCCCATGTTATGCAGCGTTGAACCAGAGGTGGTCAGGTGCAATGACATTGCAATGTTAATGTAACCATAATAATAATAATAATAATAATAGATTGGCGCTTACACATATGTTAGTGTTTGGCCGAGCTTCTCCTCCGATTTGTGGCGTGCGCCTTGATATTGTCACACAAATCGGAGGGACCCACAGTTTTACGCCGACTCCGAACGGCGATTGTATTTTTATGAGAAATTGTTTTTCATGGCAGAAATACACTCGGAGGTTTGCTATTGCCTGCCGAGGGACGACCGCTGTTAAGAAAAAACCTTTTTTTCTATATTTTTGCGATGTTGCTTTGACCAGGGTTTGAACCCAGGTGCTGCTGAGTGGAAGCGCGCACTGCTTACCACTACACCACAGCGGCGACAAATGTAACCATATTATCTCCATATATTTGGACCATTTTAGTTACTAGTCTCGGTTACAAGGTAGCGTGGTCCTGTACTAGTATTTAACCTAGTCCCACTTTTTGCAGGGCATTGTTGTCCATAAATACCTACATGCATATGTTCATCAGTATATCAACGAAGCACGCTTGCTTCATCATACATATATCAGGCCCCAGCGCAAGGCACTTGCTTATGGAATTCTGCTACATATATCCAAACCAGTGTACATTTCAAGCTACTAGAAAGCTTAATTGTATTCACTGGGCTTGGTTCGAAACAAGCAAGTAAATGCTAGGCGTGCTTGTTGGATTTCAACTCATACTCGTACTTGATTTACTTCAAACATATCCAAGTGTATGTCCAACGGGATATGGATAAGCTAAACAACAACTCACTAAGGGCCAGTTTTTTCAGTGCGCGGCCGTAGTTTAAACTTAGGTTAAACGCCCGTTCTGGCTGGCTTAAACTACGATCAGCCAATCAAATGTCAGCCAGCTGTTCAATTTAAACTCAGTTTATTTAATCTAAGCTTAAAACATAACAATACCCTTTGGTTGCAACAAGCTGATTCACGGTTTGCAATATGTACGTACATATCGTCGTTTAAAGTGCAAAACCGCGTATCAACAAAATGCAAAACCGCGTATCAAGATAATGCAAAACCGCGTATGTGAATTATGTAAATTATCTTCTAGAGAGTAAAAACACTCATATTTCAAAATGGTTCTCTTTTTTATAAAGTAATCGCATACCTGGCCAGTATATTTCAGGACGAATGGATAAGGATTGAGCCAAGAGCTTGTGTGAGCAAATCCAATTTTTGGCAGCAAATGTTGTTTACGTGGTTCTGCAGAATGACGATACGCGGTTTTGTACTTTAAAGCTTAGTATCCAGCTCTTAAGAAAAGCAAAAACTCCATATAAAATGACGTACAAGAAATGGCTAAGAAATTTTCTTGAGTCAAATTTCCTTAAGGCAGTACGCAGTTCTTCAGAAATTTAGTACGCTTTCTACTACGGTTTTCTAAAGTTTTTTGTGAAAAAAAGAGCACAAGGCAACCCAGGCTTGCAACAGAAATATATGCCCGTTCCATTATTTCTTGAGGAAAGAGTGAGGCAACAGGCTGTGAGGTATAAAAAATGTCAAAATTCCTTGGACACACACGCGAAATAATGGCAATTTTTTCTTGACCGTTTTCTTAAGAGCTGGATACTAAGCTTAAAGGGCAGTATGCAGCTCACAAGAAAAGCAAACACTCCATATAAAATGACATACAAGAAATGGCTAAGAAATTTTCTTGTGTAAAGTTTTCTTGAGACAGTACGTAGTTCTTAAGAAATTCGCTACGCTTTCTACTACGGTTTTCTAAAGTTTTTTTGTGAAAAAAGAGCTCAAGGCAACCCATGCTTGCAACAGAAATATATGCCCGTTCCATTATTTCT
>NW_023460744.1:2611-14736 GCF_013731165.1 Rhagoletis pomonella | reverse complement strand
CGGATCAAAGGAAAATTCGATGACAATACTGACCAAAACTCAGAGAGCGTAGAATACAGAGAAAGTACAAAACCAGCATGGACATATACGTTTTCATCGGTAAAGCAGTAACCATACGAATTCAGATAGGAATCCAATTTAAATTGAATAAGAACTTATTTGAATTAATACTGTACACGAAGTATACAAATATACATATCAGATGAAAGGGGGTTTAATCACGTTTACAACTATACTAACGTTTTAAAAATCACTTCAAAATTTTTTGAAATATTCCTATTTTGTATGGAAAATAATGAAATGAGTATCGCAAGCGCGCTAGACTCGCTGTCAATCGATACTTGTTGAAAAACTCATGCGAGGTAAATATGTATGGCAAACAGTGATGCCGCGAATCATTTTTAGTGGGGGCTAAAAAAGCTTAAAAAAATTCGTTGTAGCTAAAAATGTTGGCTCAAATTTTTTACTACATATATGTATATACAAAAGGGCAAATACACGACACCAGCTTGCTGGTACCATAAAGTGATGGTACCATCAGGCTCGAAGCAGATAACATACCATCTTGCTGGTACAATATTTATTTCTTTACAAATGAGGTCCAAAAAAGGCCGAAATGATTAGAGCTGAAATCTCAGGAAATGTGGTTCCACTGCTCGCGTATGTCGGCTTGTTGAAGAGTGCTCTCAGAGAGCAGGTGTGTGAGTCGGGTGGCGAATAAATTAGCTTGTGATTGCAGCTTTTCGACGTTAAGCTTTCCTTGCATTGTTGGGCGCACATTTTTGCTGCAAAGAGGCGGGTGCGTATCTTGGCTACAACAAGATAGTGGTCCGAGTCGATGTTTGGCCCTCGGAGTGAACATACGTCTAAAACGCTGGAAGCATGCCTTCCGTCTATCACAACATGGTCGATTTGGTTTCTCGTTTTTCGATCTGGAGACAGCCATGTAGCTTGGTGGATGTTCTTATGCTGGAACCTAGTACTACATATTACCATGTTTCGGGCACCGGCGAAGTCGATCAGCCTCAGTCCGTTATCGGACGTTCGTCGTGGAGGCTGAATTTTCCGACAGTGGCGCCAAAGATCCCTTCCTTGTCCACCTTGGTATTAAAATCGCCGAGCACGATTTTGACATCGTGTTGGGGGCACCGCTCATATGTACGTTCCAAGCGTTCATAGAAGAGATCCGAATTTGCGCTCCTCTACGTGGCAACGGTAGTAGACGTCACAAGGCTTCACACTTATTTTTCCTTGCCCCGTCCATCGCATTTCTTGGATGGCGGTGATGTCAGCCTTTGTTTTCCCGAGGACATCAACCAGAAGGGCTTTATACGTTTGCCGTGGTCGTCATAAAAAAAAGGGGGTCTCATCCGAGGCTTGTTGGAATTTTTCATTGGTCGGGGTTTTAGCGTGGCGGGACCCAAACCCAGCGCACGGGAACTTTTACGCCTTCTCACTTTAGCTCGCTCCCAAACGGGTGTTTGGTTGCTATCCAGAGGATACGTGGATATAAATATCCGGACGTTGTGTGCTGCGATTTGAACCGTACGCACAAGAATCGCTTCTGGCCACTCCCAGGTGAATGGCAGTCAAAAGTTGTCCATTTCTGCGCACGGAACGATCCTCCGTAATCTAGGTATGTTAAATTAAAATACATCCCTGGTTCCTTTCCAGCACGTCGTGATTTATTTTTATTGATGACATGTACTTACATAAGGATGCTTCTTTTTTGCGACTATTGTTTTTTTCACTTGGTGTACTAAAACTTTTTTTATAGGAAATTGAATTTCCTGCAAATTTTTCTTAACGTTTTTTCTGTAGCTTTTGTTATTTACGTGCTAGGGGCAAAAAAACGGGAATTTAATAAAAAAATTGGGTTTGGAGACCCGTACTAACTCGCTGGTGGGAGCTAGAAGAATTTTTACTTAAAACCAATAGTATTAGTAATGGTACTCATAAAAAGCCCAAGCAGATCAGAACGACTAATATTATTTCCAAGTTAACGCTAGTAAAGCTAAGAAAAAATTATAGAAATAATTTTCTCAAAAAATTTTCGTGACGAAATTTTTATTATCTTTTTGGGTAGTACATACCCAAATCGCTAATTAGTTTTTTAAGGGGAAAGCCACACAGCCCTGTGCCTTTTTTGATTATGTACTTGGATGTGAAATAACACATTTCCCAGCATTTTTTAAGCAGATTTGCGCTCCAATGCAACGAAAAATACTTATTTTAAGCCATCTTATAAATTCTTTTATCAAGATAACAAAATCCCCATACACAAATTTTACCATTGATAAAACTTATACTTACATATGTATCTGGAAAACAAAATGACATATGGGAGGCAATAATTTCCGCCTGTGGAGACGCGACATCAGCTAGTCTTTCAATCTTGTAAAGTGTAAAATATTATTGATTAAGGCTTAAAGGCGGTTACGCTGTTCAACTTTCGCAGGCGATTAGTTGAATCAAAAGTTTACATCATTTAACTGAAATTTGAGCAATGTAAACGCCTTTTAAATACAATAAATGTGTACGATTAGAAAATAATAATATTCTGAACGAAATTTTTTGAAAACTTCATTACTGCTATAAAACTTGAAAAGGAGGACAAGGAGGACATTTTGGCTCAAAAGGAGGACAGAGAAGGAAAAAATTTTTGAGGAGGACAAATCACGTTTGAGGAGGACAATCCTCTTCAAAGGAGGACGGTTGGGCAGCTTAACTAATAGACGTATGAAATGCGTTGGATATTATTGAATGGTTACGTTAAATGCGCCGGCTATGGCATCGGATTATCTGATGAAAGCTGGAAAAATCGCACTGAAATTCATCCACAAAATGGGAAGTGGCAAGCCTGGGCATGAATCGTACTCATATTAGAGATGCCAGATCGAAATAAACAAAATCTATTTTTGAATCGATTCAAATCAATATAAAAATAATCGATGCTGGAATAAATCGGCAATAAGTAAATCGATCTCCCAAGATCGATTCATATATTTGATCAAATAACGTATTTTACTTAATTTTTACAAAGAAACAAAACACGGCGATCGAACCAAACTGTTATTGTAATTTTTAAAGCATACATCCATTTTTCATAACGGTTTAATATCCAGATTTAATCAAAAGCTATCAAGTATTTAGCTAACAATTCGTAAATACTTTGAAAAAAACAAGTAATTTTTAAGCAAAAAATAAAACCGACTTCAATTTTCATATAAAAATTAAATGTACCGTTAATTTCTTCATGATCCAATGATCGGTTCTAAACCAAATTAGTATGGGACTACCTCTGAGGTACCAACGACGAATTGATAACCTCCTCTTTTTTGAAGTCGGTTAAAAAACAAAATGCCCAAAAGTGTATGCCAATGTATGTAATGTTAAAAACGTTTTATTTTTTGTTCACAAATGAGAAAAAAATATATGGTTTACTTCGGAATTAACCACATTTTTAAAAAGTGCATAATACAATGGAGCTTACTTTTGTATATATCTGGATTTTTTTTTTTTGCAATACGGGCGCTTTTATTCTTTTTGCTTTCGCCAAGTCTATATTTACCATTTATGGAAAAGATTTGCTTCAAAACTGCATATGTACGTACTAAAATTTTTTCTAAAAGAAGTTTTTAAGGGGTGAACCATTTTTTATGAAAATATCCATAGTATTAGCCATAATTTTATATAGAGTTATTTCTAAGAGGCTTCCCTATATCCCTACAGTCGGAGAAGAAAGAGAGGCAGGTCATTGAATTATTTGGTCTTTGCTCTCTCAAGTTAGAAAGGTGGGAAGAGTCAAGCCCCACAATTTTTTTGTACTAGACTCCAAATCAAATTTCTTAAAAATTTTATAAATTTTCTGAGGTAAACCGTAGATCAATATGCATCAATAGAGGAAAACCCGAATATCGATTCTCAAATTTTTTGAATCGATTAAGGCTGGCCTTCCCAAAACTTTTTAACCGCGGCACCCTTGTTTTGCTAAACAATTTCTCTTCAAATGTTTGCGGAAACAAGGAAACACAATGCAAATTGTATGCCCATTTAGCTTTAATGTGAGAACTGAAATTATTTTGATGATGCCATAAAGGGCCGTTTACGTAAGACTTTCCTCGCTTTGCTTGACAGTGCGAACTTTTCCTTATTTTTGTCATTAAATGCAAATGCAAGCGCACGAGAAAAGATACATGTAGACAGCTGATTGCCAAAGAGCGCAAAGGTTGAGAGTTGCCCATGATTTTGCTTCGCTTTGCTTTCCTCGCATCATATTTATCAAGACTCATATAAAATCATGTATTGAACTCTGTCTGTCAAAGCGAAATTATGAAGCAAAAGTCTTATGTAAACGGCCCTTTATTTGCTTTACCTTTATTGGGAGCTTTGTCAATTTTACCCTTAAATCACGCTGAAAGCATGCTGCTGTAGGTATTTGTTTTTATACCCGAGCACACTTGTGCGCAAGGTAATATTAATTTTGTTCACATAACGGTTGTTTGTAACAGCCAAAACGAATCGAGATAGATATAGACAAATGTATACATAAATGCTCAGAATGAATAGAGAAATCGATTAAGCCATGTCTGTCTGTTCGTCCGTCTGTCCGTCCGTCCGTGTACACGATAACTCGAGCAAAAATTGAGATATCTCAACGAAATTTGGTAGGTACGTTGGTATTGAAAATGGGCGAAATCGGACTGCAACCACGCCCACTTCCCATATAACGGTAATTTCCAGAAATAAGAAAACTGTGATATTTTAGTAACTACTGACGATAATTCACTTAAAATTGATATTTACAATAATTTTCAGACGAAAAATAAGAATATTATAAATTTTTGGAAAATGGGCGTAGCCACGCCCACTTATGGTTACATGTGTATATCTTGGTAACCGCTGCACCAATTTCTTCCAAACTAGGCACAGTTATTGGCCTTGGTACAATGTACCAAATACAAAAAATACAAAATCTTCGATAAATCAGTTAATATTAAAGCTAATTTATTCAAAATTGATGGTTGCAACAATTCTTTACCAGGAAATACGGTTATGATAAAATTTTGGAAAATGGGCGTGGCACCGCCCACTTATGATCACATATATGTATCTCGGTAACCGTTCTACCAATTTGTACCAAACTCGGTATGATTATTGTGCTTGCCACATAAAAGCAAAACGTTGAAAATTATTGAACTCGGGCTAAATTAAGGCCGCTTTTCAATTAACGGTAAATTTCAGAAATGCTTGAAACTCCAATATTTCGAAATTTTAGGACGCTAATTTACTCACAATTGATACACCCGGCTTACCATGTAGCGGTAGCTTTCGGAAAGGTGAAAAACATATATTTAATACTTGCGCCGGGTATTTAATGTAAGGCTCCGCCCGAACTTAGACTTTCTTACTTGTTAATTAATGCTGTTGGTTTTTAAGTAAAAATTCAATTATAAATTAATTAATTTTTGGCTTTTTATGCAAATTGCTAAAAATTCTAAAATATACATGTAACCTATAAAAAATCTCGACGTACTAGAAAAAAACCAAAGATGTATTTTAATTTAACATGCCTAGATATTCTAAAAAAAATAACATAATTATTAGAGGGGGAAAAAAGATTATCTTCGCAGCAGCATCAAATACGGGTTTTAAATCTTGTGGCGGCATATTCCTAGTCGCTAGGGAATAATGATGGATCATACAGTGTCTGCTCATGGCGTTTTCTGCCACTTGCTACATTCTAGGATACCGCTCCAACCATTTTCCAACCATTTCGGCTGCTCCATCACTGCTAATATGCGTACATTTGCTCCATTTCAAACCATTTTTCTCTACAAGTTGGTCGATAGTTTTAAAAATTTCGTCGCCAGTGGTGTAAGTCTCAAGTACTTCGCTCATCAAAAGTTCTTCGTCGATTTGCAGTGCGCGTGGGTACCTCACTAACACAAGAAGAATATTAAGTCGTCAAGGCGCAACTTAAAAAATCACAAGTTTTCAATCTTTTTAACCGACTTCAAAAAAAAGGAGGACCTCCTCCTTAAGATAACCTTATCAATTCGTCGGAATATATTTTTTTTTATATAAGTTCGTTCTCGACTGCCTCAGAAATTCACTGATTCACTCATTCACAGTGTGATTGTGAAGTTCCAAAGAATAAATAACATATCGTCACCTGAAATGCAAAAAGACGTAAGAACATCGTAAATGAAATGGAAAAAGTCGTGATATTTTCTTTTTTTTTATAAAAGTTGTAATTCGACGAAATCCAACATATAAATCAAAAAGTGAATTTTTTATTAGTTATGACTTTTTGCATTTCCACGATGATGTTTTTTACGTCTTTTTGCCTTTCAGGTAATGATATATACGTGCGCTACGAGAACAGCCCAGCCCGAAAATGGGAAGAAAAGTGGATGAAACACGTATTTGGTCTACAAAAGTACCGAAAATGGTTTTGAAAAAGGTATGTTTTCGGCTGTTTTTCTGAAATTTTTCTGATTAAATTTTTCGATGACAAAACGTACTGGGGAAATAAGCTTAAGAGCGAAATACACCACACAAGCGGCTTGACGAACCAAGCGAAATATCCTTTTGCTTAAAGCCATATGTGTTCTATATGGGGTTTGACGAGCCGCTGAGGGAAATTTTTACAAAAATCAAAATTTTTTTTTTTTTTTTTTTAATATTTTTATTATTTTTGTTTATTAGGAAAAATTGAAAAAGCAACAAAGTCTAAGCGGTAGAAGTTATAGCACTATTTACGGGATGTACATAGCTCAGTGGTTAACGCTTCTGACTTTGAACATCGAATTCGCAGGTTCGATCCCTGCTGAAGTCTAGAAAAAGAAGTCTGATGAGGAGATGTGGTGATCTCCGAAATAGTGCTATAACTTCTACCGCTTAGACTTTGTTGCTTTTTCAATTTTTCCTAATAAACAGTCGTGGTACAAAGCTCAATAAAAATATTAAAAATAAAATGTTAACAAGCCACAATAACATTGACAAAATTTTTTTATTTTCTGGACGCCATGTTGACGTTTGTCTGTTTATGCTTTAACCTAACCTAACCATCACTTATAACAAAAAATTTGCAAGCTTAAAAAACTGACACAAAATGGACACATTAAGAATAAAATCGCTATAGGTTTTAAACTATCGATAGTCAACTAATACTATCGAAGTTTAAGCTTTTTTGAGAAAACCTATCACTACTCATCGATAGGAGCAAAAAAAATAAAACTATCGGTACTATCGATAGTACCATCGATAGTTTGACACCTCTACACTCTAGCCTCTAGCGGCACCTCAGGCATACGCTCGCGACACCCACTTTGGGAAAGCCTGGATTAAAATCGACAAAAAATCTAATCGGAAGGGCTCAATTAATCCATCTTCGATTTAATCGATTTAAAAACGGCATCTCTAACTCATATTGACAATTCTCACAAACTTCGATTTTTTTGTGAACAAATTATTTTTTAAATCGTGAGCACATGTCAGAAATTTTTAGTATATGTTTCTTCAGCTGCGAGAATACAAAACCCAATGTGGTGCAACGTTTTAAAGAAACGCTCCATACGTTTTTTACGCGTTTTTTTTTGGAAGCGGAAAGTGAAAAATTTTTAGTTATTGAAATTTTTAGCAACTATAAGCTTACACTGAGTTAAAGTAAAATTTAATAAGCTATAAAGGCGCTTACACAAAATTTGTATAGAAATTCGAGTTAAAAACCTCGAAATTTTAATGATTTTGTAGTTTTTTATGTTTTGTACAACTTTTATAAAAAATTAGTAGACACTAAACAAACAAAAAAATAGTCAAAACTGCTAAAAATGTTGTGGTGCTATTATTTTGACCAGTACTTTATTCGTTTTTTTATGATATGGTAAAATGTTGATAATTTCCTTCGTCCGGATTTTGATATGCGCCTCCGTATTTGATCTCGGTTGAACTTTTATAAGTAGCACAGTATACAGTAATCCAGATAGGCAAAACAAAAAATGTAAGTATGCTTATTTGACAATTTATTTGAATGTATTGGTTGATATTTTTTCGCAGTTGTCGTTTTCTTTAACCCAAATGAAATCTAATTTCAATATTTTCTTATAGTGGAAAATATTTTCAAGTCACATAAAATAAAACAACGAGAAAAACATAATTCCTAGCAAATCAGGCTTGCAGCGTAAGCGATTATAACCGAATGCAGTTCCTACATAAGTCATATCTGATTCAAAACACAACTTTGAGTAAATAATGGTGGGCTGATTTTGGAAAATGGACCCAAAAATTAGGAGTATTACTTAGCTTAAAGGTAGAACTCTCTAATTTTCAAATATACCACTCTTATAGTGGAGACCTATAAAGTTTTTATGAAATATGTACCCAAAGTTACATATCGACGCTAGAACTAATGCAGGAAAGGTTTATGCAGATAAGCAAGGCCATTTTTCAAACGGTATAAGAAGTACAAACACATAGTCTTACATACATATTTATCAAAATATTCAGAATGACGAATTGGTGAATGAATTGGTTCAGTCGTGTCTGTTTGCAAACACGCCAACTCGAACAAAATTTAAATATTTTAACGAAAGTCGGTGCCGAAGTTGCCTTTGGTATAATTTAGGTTAGTATTAAATTTTGGCGAAATCTGTCAACAAACCACCTCCCATGTAGTAATCAATAATAGTTTTGTTTTATTATTTTTTTTAACGAATTTCCCTGTACTTTTGCACCAGTCATTGCCTATGGGTTAATGACAAAAGAATCCTATACATGCACAATATTTCATGTATTAATTTTCAAATAAGCATATTGTCAATGGCTGGTTTACTGTATACTGTGATAAGTAGTACTTGTCAATTTAAACGAATATCTTTTGTTTTGCAGTAATTTATACACAATTTCACTTCTTTGCACTTCAAAAGTGACAAACATATTTATATATAATTCAGACGCAAGAATTAATAAGTTTATTTTATTATTATAGAAAGCTATTTTTGATGCACTCAAATTTAAACAAATTTATATAATCTCTTTAATTTATAAAGTAATTTATAAATTTATTAATTATTTAATTTTCAAGCAATTTAGCATTTCATATCAACACCTCTCACGACGATATTACTATCGATACTACTGTTTTCAACTATCGCGATAAAGAAAAAACAAGCTCTCTTCTGTGCCCCTCTTTATACAACTATCGGTTTGTCATAAGTTAGTTAGCCAAATTTTCATACAAATGTACATTTTGGATGGTTTACATTATTATGATAATATATGTATGTATTTTTTTTGTATTATATATATATATATACGAAATCGATGTGAAAAATTTCACAAATATACATTCGAAACTGCAAATATGTTTGTAACCTCATATTCATGGTTTAATTTGCCGACAAGTGTTCACAAAGTTCTTATCCACGGATCAGAGGTTATAAAGCATGCAATTCTACCTATTGGTCCGCTAGGAGAGGAAGCACAAGAAGCAAAAAATAAGGATTTTAAGTTCATAAGAGAACACAGAAGTAGAAAAGATAGTGCAAAGCACACTAATGTCGATATTTTAAACTATTTTTTGCTATCATCAGATCCTATAATATCTGAATTAAGTTTACAAAGAAAATTCAGTAAAAAGAAAAAACTGGAGCCAGATGCGATGAATCTGCTTAAAGCGCCACACGCTGAATTACTTAATGAAATTGATAGGGCATTTCTACACACATTTCTTTTATGAACTTCAGATTTCATCGTATTATAAAATAGTCCCCTGAACTGTTTTTACTTCTATGTTCCCTTATTAATATAAAGAACTTTTATTTTTCTGCTTGAGCTACTCTCTTAGTAGCCCAACAGAATTTAAGGTTGTGGTTTTTAAAGTCTTCGATCCACAGAAATATATGAAGTTGGGGACACTTATTTTCATACTAAACTATAAACTTAAATGTAGAAAATAGGTTGCTATATGTTTAAAAATTAAAAATATCTTTTTTGAAAAGAGAACAGAGTTTCAACGAAATAAAAACAATATTATGAAAAACAAACTTTACTATTTTTATGTGGGCGTTGGAAAAACGTAGAAATGTGCTTAATACTTGGAAGTTCATGTATGGTTAACCAAACATAAACAACAAAACATTCATTTAGGGCCAAATTCAGTACAAAAATCTGTAGTTAACTACCGATTCTGAGTTAAATACGCACTGTGAATTTGGCGCTTATAGAAATTATTCTCTTGGAAATATTATTGAAACGGATATTGTAACATAACTTTAAAATTTTGACTGGGTGGAAACCCGAAAATATGAATGGATTAAAACACGTCAGATTACCTTTCATTTGACACTGATATTGTCACATTTTTTATAATTTTACGGAAAGTGAATCTTATCCATTTCTTGTGACCATAGTTTAGGCTGTAACTCCGGTACAGGTAGAGGTATCGAAGCAAGACTTAGCTTCAAATGTGCCCCTTCTAAAGTAGATTGGTATGTTAAAATTTGAGAATAATCCGCCATGGTTCGCAGGAGATACGAATTTTGTCGTGCTAGATGTGAGCTCTGAACCACTGTGTATCGTTTCGAAAACTATCGAGTGGCGGCACTATCGATAGTATCCCAGCTCTATTACCTGCACTGGCCCTACAATTAACTAATTTTACAAGCCTTTATTTATTTTGCTCATCTCGCAGAACAACGAAAATGGATATCAATTTATGTAGTTATATAGATAATTAGATATCATTCGGAAAAAATTTCTCGTGCAGTAATTGCTACGTGGTAAGTGTTCCTCTATTATTTGGTTTCATAGGGATTCGGATACCTTCCTCATTGAAGTAGCACAAGTTTTTCGTGCAAAGAAGGATGTGCAAGTTTTTAATATCTTGGACTTATCGTTGATTTTTTGGCAATTATTTTTTTTATTGACGGTGCTCCGCATTTCTTGAAAAAAATGTGGTAGATTTCAAAAAAATGTGGTAGATGTAGTAGCGCAACAGAATTTAAGGTTGTGGATTTTAAAGTCTTCGATCCACAAAAATATATGAAGTTGGGTACACTTATTTTCATACTAAACTATAAACTTAAATGTAGAAAATGGGTTGCTATATGTTTAAAAATTAAAAATATCTTTTTTGAAAAGAGAACAGAGTTTCAACGAAATAAAAACAATATTATGAAAAACAAACTTTACTATTTTTATGATTGGATCAAACTTTTGTACAAAAATTAAAAAAATTCTGCATGGTTTCACCTAAATGGCAAACTTTTTAATTAGACTCTAAAAAAATTTAATTTTTGTATAATAAAGTGCAAGATTGGAGTTGCTAAAAATTGCGTTGAGTTTTGGGAATTTTTTTCCTTGGCAGTGAAAAGCAGTTCCTTCCATATTAAGATATTTTTCTCACATATTTTAAGAGATTTCTACAACCTTGCGGAGCGCTGCCAGCTTTTCTTTTTATCACATCATGAAGTAGCGAACACGATCCAATAGCAGCTGATTGGGATTTGCCGATTTTGACAATTCTCAAGTAAAAGTAAACAACGCCTCAGAAACCGTAGATGCACTTAAATTTGGTAATACTTTCACAAAAATCGCCGTTTTTTAACATTTTCGCTATTAATTATTTTCAGAAGTCATATATTTTGCAATTTAACACAATAAAACCGCGTTTCCTGTCGAAAAATTAATTACTGAGAAAATTTACTATTTTACAGTTTATTTTATCCTCCCATTCGGCTTGCACTCTTGAACTACACAACTCTCATCGCGATCAACATTTTTGTGCTGCGATTATACTATATGTGGAGAGTCTTGCCTCACTGCATAAGCCTGATCAAATGTTTTTACTCTCATAAGTACGTTTGAATAAGATAAAAAAACTCTCATTTGATAATGACTTATCAGTGCATTCACAACATGTATCTTTACTGAAATCAATTAATTCAATGATTAAACCCTCTGATTCATTGATTGTGTTGGGTGACTTTAATTTACCAAATGTATCATGGAACATCATTGACAATGATATTGTACCTTTCTCGTCTAGGGCGTGCAACAACGTATTTTTAGAGCAGATGGCTGAACTCTGCCTGAATCAAGTTAATGTACTTCGCAATAAG
>NW_023460744.1:163-2511 GCF_013731165.1 Rhagoletis pomonella | reverse complement strand
TTATATAGCGAGCCGCTTGCTCCAAGCAGACACCCGCTTGCAGCCGCACCTACTGGTGAATAGACGCTGCAGACTTCAGTGAGCCCTTAAACCGAATAAGTCAGAGTGGCCCCACCGAAGCTCCCTCTCTTTCTGCCGTGACCCAAGGCTCCACTCGGATTGGTTACCGCATCTCGCACATGGGTTGCTCACGTTGCCCAGAGTGCGCGAACGAGGACGCAAGAGTCGGGATTGAGTATAGCCATGCAACTGTAACTGCATACCCAGCGCAATGACTATACCCCATTGCACTCCACTGTAACTGCATACCCAGCGCAATGACTATACCCCATTGCACTCCAAGCTTGGTATTTACTCCATATGTATTTGGCAGATTTCAATGAAATTTGGTATGTAGAGATTTTCGTCGTCACTGATTTTGAAATTGATATTAAATTTTCAAAAGTCAAAATGGCGGATCCAATATGGTGGACCACTTTTGTTTTTAATTATAGTTTGTTATCAAACTTGGTATTCAAAGATCTTCGTTATCTTTGATTGCGAAATTGAAACTAAACTTTCAAAATTCAAAATGGCAAATCCATTTTTGAAGAAATCGTCCGCTATATTGGATCCGCCATTTTGAATTTTGAAAATTGAATATTATAGCCCGAACACAATGAAAACGACGAGCTACAAACCACAGCTGTCAAATTATTTTAACACGTACTCTTATGTAGATAATTATTTTGGTGACGACCGGGCTACGCGACGGCTGTGGTTGTGGCCAGATTAGATCTATTTCTATTTTTCTGGCGACAGATAAGGTTCTTCCTCTTCTTTTATGTCAAACTCATACAAATTCATGATGTCGCTGCCGCGTTCAAAGAAATCATGTCGCCATCGACAAAGCGCTTAGATAATAAAGATGACAAATAGGAAGCTGTGGTCGGGAGCTCGTCGTTTTCAATGTGTTCAGAACTTCAATTTCGAAATCAGTGACGACGTAAACCCCTGGATACCAAATTTCATGGAAATCTGTCAAGCGTTGCGGTAAAAGTCAAAATTTGTGTGTTACATTGTGGACTGGTTTATAAGGAGTATGAGAAAGGTATGTGTGATGAGATTTAAAGACTTTGGTTTTTCTATTTTTGTCGTCCTAAATTGTCGATTCGTACCTATGTGGGCGGGCGAGAACTCATGTGTGTCATCATAGAAAATGAAACAGAGGATGTTGTGGAGTGGGTAAATCAAAAAGAAATTTCAGTTGACTGTGAAAATGAAATGGCTTATTCCACGGTAATCGATACCGAATGAAACGAAAATAAACTTAAGAATTTGAGTATATTATTTCTAGTAAGTAAGAGTAAATAAATCTAACTTTCAAGACTAAAAGCCAAAATTTCGAAATTTACCTCAAAGTCTGTTATTTTTTTACTTTAGGTTGTACCATTAACAAACTCATATGAGAGGTTAATTTTCTTCAAATTTGACAAGACTGATTTTCGTAGTCTATTGTCTTTTTTGCATTGTTTAAACGATCAGTGGAGAGACCAATTCGTCAGCATTACAACAGTGTAATTTTCAAGATTTTCCGACAAGTACTAAATATTTTAATATCTATTGAAGCCAGGCATATTTTAATGTCACGCCCGTCACAAAATGCAAATAATAGATATTTTTTCAAGGAAAACACATCTTGCACAGTGTAAAAAAGCTGGCGAAAGTAACGCTATGACACAGACGGATATATGCGAATTCCGAAAACCGATTATGTTGGTCACGCCCGTCACATGTCACGCCCGTAACAATTTAAACTTTTACATATTTCAATAAATTCGGCCAGGGACTGCTCCCGTTACTTATCTGCGTATCTGAAATGTATAATATATCTGTTTATGATCACCGATGATAAGGCTAAGCACAAAGATATGTTGCCCGAGCGATGGGAAAACTAACTTATGCTGTCACGGATAAAAGGAAACCATTACTTCACTTGTCAGGGAAAAAACAGTATCTCATACGGTTTGACAGGTAACAGCCACATTAAAGGCATAGCACTGTTTCAAAATAAGGTACTTTATAATTACTAAGACAGACAGTGGAGATGAAGAGTCCGATCAACGATTATCCCGCCCTTAGGTGGCAGAATCTTTTATGTGTTCGTAAAATCAAATTTTTTGGGAAATAAAGATAGTTTAGTTGCCTAATAATGTGTATATGTGTATTTTTGCTCAACTTGTCACACATGGCACAAAGTTAAGTCACACCCATCACAGTTGAATTTGGAACATATAATCTATAACAAGGGCCGAGGCCGAAAAGAGCCACATGTAAATTCTAAATGCTACAAAGAGCCACAAAAAAAA
>NW_023460744.1:0-153 GCF_013731165.1 Rhagoletis pomonella | reverse complement strand
AAATAAGATCTAGTTCGTTCTGCATCCCTTTTTCTATAGTTCCGAACTATTGCTAAATTCGTCACTTTAGATATAGATTTCTAGTGAAAAAAAATTAAAAAAATTAGTTTCTTAAAAGTATCACTTTTCGCCGATTTTGGACTGGTGGGGATC
>NW_023460743.1:0-32673 GCF_013731165.1 Rhagoletis pomonella | reverse complement strand
ATGTTAAATATTTTTAATTTCTTCTCACAAAAATTCTAAATTGTTAAAATCTATTTGCATGCACGGCATATTCAACCAAGGTGTATTAAACAAGGTGTGATTGACAATTCAGTGCGGCTCTCTTTTAAGGTACTATTATGTCAAAAAGTATAAACAAATGAATTAACCCTTAGTTTTGCATGTATCTTGTCAGCACTGATGCCCTAGGCTTCTTTTCGATTATAGTTTTGTTTTACTTACATTACCTGGAATATATATATTTTGTCAATTAAATAAAACAAATTGTTTATAAAATAGTTTTAGCAATTTTCTTGTTTTTAATTGCCCAAGTTTTATGCTTTTGTGCGTTTATTTTTATACCCGAGCGCACTTGTGCACAAGGGTATATTAATTTTGTTCACATAACGGTTGTTTGTAACAGCCAAAACGAATCGAGATAGATATAGACAAATGTATACATAAATTCTCAGCATGAATAGAGAAATCGATTAAGCCATGTCTGTCTGTCCGTCCGACTATCCGTCCTTCCGTGTGCACGATAACTCGGGCAAAAATTGAGATATCTCAACGAAATTTGGTATGTAGGTTTCCGTTAATCCAAGGTAGGTTAGTATTGAAACTGGGCGAAATCGGACTGTAAACACGCCCACTTCCCATATAACGGTAATTTCCAGAAATACGAAAACTGCGATATTTTAGTAACTACTGAATATAATTCACTCAAAATTGATATTTACAATAACTTTCATACGCAAAATAAGAATATTATAAATTTTTGGAAAATAGGCTTAGCCACGCCCACTTATGGTTACATGTGTATATCTTGGTAACCGATGCACCAATTTCTTCCAAACTCGGCGCAGTTGTTGGCCTTGGTACAACATACCAAATGGCCGAAAATTTCAAAAATCGGACACTGAGCACGCCTACATCCCATATAACGGATATTTAGAGAAATACAATATCTTCGATAAATCAGTAAATATTAAAGCTAATTTATTCAAAATTGATGCCTGCAACAATTCTTTACCAAAAAATACGCTTATGGTAAAATTTGGAAAATGGGCGTGGCACCGCCCACTTAGGATCACATCGGACTAAAATTACGGCCACTTTTCATATAACGGTAAATTTCAGAAATGCTTGAAACTGCAATATTTCGAAATTTAAGGACGCTAATTTACTCAAAATTGATACAAGATGAATCACGTAGTACAACACCACAGCATTCTTCCCATCGCTGCCGTATTCATTCGTAACTAGGTGGTTTAAAACATCGCACTATTTTCGTGTCCTGACTTTTATTGCATACAGCGCACCGTTCAAACTTTTTGCTCCGTTTCATCTTGGTTTCCTTACATTAAATATTTAAGAAAAGTCGAACGTATTTAGTTATTACCCATTTTTAAATGTACTTACTTGCTCTCGTCGGCGGTTTATCTCCTAACAATTTCACATTTATTAAGAAAATTTGTTGCTTGAAAAATGTGTGTGTAACTTTTTTTAAACAAATTCAAATTTGAAAAAAAAAAATTCAAATGGGTTAAGAATTCATTTCAGCCTGTTTCTTATGAGAGCAATGTCAAAATCAATCACACTTTGTTGAATACATTTTGTATTCAACAAGGTAGAAGTGACAATTCAGTCGAGCTCTCTCATACCTGACTGTAATGTCAAAAAATGTAAACAAAGAAATTAACCCTTTGTTATGCATTTAGCATATTTGATAGAACTCAACATCTCTGAAATTAAACTTTTTGTAAATATGAAAATATTTAAAATCTCATTAGAATCAGCTTCATTTTATTTATTGAATTTTCGGTTTAATGTAAATGTGGAAATGCATACTTACACAAAATTACACACTAAATGAAACACACTTGGGGTGTTCACAGTTCGTTCCAAATTGTGTCTGAAAATGTAGACGTCTACATTTTGAGACATTTTTAGCATCAAACTGTGAGCACCCCTTTCTAGCAGTCGTCGCAAAATCGTCTCAAAACTTTGCTGGTGTTGCCAGACATTTCTTCCTTGCGTGCATTTTTTATATGTCGCCTTTCGATTTTGTTTCTGAAAAATTGTAATTATTTAACTTAATTACCAATTCGTAATATTTGTTATTTCTTTTCCTTGATTTGTTTCTTTTCATCAGAAATTGCGCTCAAATTAAATGCAAATACAGAACACGTGCCCAATAAATAAAAAAATGTGATTAGTATTCTCATAATGCAACCCTGCTGCGAGGTTGCTAAATGTAGACGCTTAAAGAACATACCTTTGAGTGTGACAAAATGTAGACGGCGTCGTTTTCACAATGTAGACGTCTACATTTTGAGACACTACTTGGAACGAACTGTGAACACCCCAACTCATTTATAAAACCGTTTTGACAATTTTCTTTCTTTACTATCACAATGTTTCTGAGCATTTATTTTTTTATTCAAATACTTAATTCTAAAGTATATTAGACATTAAAAAAAGTTTGATTCTTCTAAATTTACATCAGAACTTAACTTCAATAATTTAGCTATTAAATTTTTGCAATTCGAAAGTTCCTTTCCATTAAATTTATTAAAAATTACTTTCAGTTTCTTTATGTCAACAAGGAATACTGGTTTAGGATTTATCAGACCACTATTTGAAATTTGGCCTATCCATGTATGTATATGAAAGGGACATTTTCTTTTCATATTCGGTATAATAAATCCTGCACCTGGGAGAAAACGCCTCCACTTAGAAATACTCGGCTGCGATAGGCAACAAATAAAGTCACGACCACACGTGAAGAGTCTCCTAATGAAACATCGCAGCAATTTGCCCACCGTTGTCGCTTCACTTGACAATTCGAATGTTTAAAATAACGCTCAAGTTTGTTGTCCAGGCTCTTGCCAAACACAACGCACCGCTCGCAACTCCTTTTCATTTTATTATGTATTTAAAATCAATCGCGCAGCTCACAATTTATAATTTAAATTAAAACGTTAAAAGTTTGAATAGTATAAGGTTAAGAGTTGACATTTCAGTCGCAGTTCAAAAGAGAGAAATGTCGAAATAACTTCTACCTTGTTATGCCTTGTTTGCATGTGAAACATTTTCCATACAAAACCAGCGATTAAATAGCAGCTATTGGAACGCTCGCCCAATTCAGCAGCACAACCGCTGATTACTGGGCCTGGCACAGGATGGATCAATGCTTCGAGAAGCGAACCAATTTACTAAGAAAGAAAGTTGAAACAATTTTCATTTTTTCAATTTAAATTTTTTATCTTTTTCGTATTTCGCATGGCACGCTTTGATGTAGAAGAAAAAAATCAGAACAGTTTTTGGCACCTTCGATACCAGAAGCAACAACAAAATATAGGCAAATGTTGTTTTTGCTCAAATGCTCTAAACCTGTTTGATAGGCCTTGAATTAAACAAAAAATTTGATATAATTCATATTCACAAAATATTTTTACTTATGAAAAGTCTAACAAAATAAAGGAAAAGCATCGTCTTTAAAAACTGCTCCGCATATTGGACATAGCGCTTTTGTATGAATTTTTTCTGCATGCTTTTTAATATGTTAAAAAAATTGCTGGAAAACCATAAAATGTTTGCATGGAACCATGTCGCAATAAACAGATAAAGTAATAAAACGGCTTTCTCGCTTTATTTTCTGACATTCGGCTGCCTTATAGTCACATTTTATAAGCAAATTTTCAAATAAAGCAGTGGCACCTGGTAAATTCCACTATGGGTGGGATGCATGCAATAACACCATACACAATAATTCCCATTACTTGGACACTAAAAAGCAGTTTCAGAAGTGAACTAGTGTTATTTTATCATTTTTCCTTTTTCTAACGGTTATAATGCCTCCAGTACATAATTGCGAAAGGAGGGGCGGGGCGGGGGACGCGAGCGCGATGTCGAACGCAGCGGGGCGCGGGGTGGCGCGGGGCGGCGCGCGAACGCCGACCGCCGCGACGCCGGGCACTTTCAAAATTGTATACTTACAAATCCGTCCATTTAACTTGTTCATGTACTACTTTTTGTCAAATGTAACTGGGTGACTACCTACATATGTGCACTAGTTTGCTTTATTACTCAAATTGTTAAGTTTAAAAGTTGGTCTTATTGCTCAACGAGAAATGAAATAAAGCAAATTTGTGTTATTTCACATTCAATTGGGAAATAACACAAATTAGCGTTATTGCCGTTTGTGTTATTTCACCCCCCCCCACCCCTACATGGTAAGCCGGGGTGTATCAATTTTGAGTAAATTAGCGTCCTTAAATTTCGAAATATTGAAGTTTCAAGCATTTCTAAAATTTACCGTTATATGAAAAGCCGTAATTTTAGTCCGATTTCAATAATTTTGAACGTTTTGCTTTTATGTGGCAAGCACAATAACCATAACGAGTTTGGTACAAATTGGTAGAACGGTTACAGAGATACATATATGCAATCATAAGTGGGCGGTGCCACGCCCATTTTTTTTTAATTTTATCATAAAGAATTTTATGGTAAAGAATTGTTGCAAGCGTTAATCTTGAATAAATAAGCTTCGATATTTACTGCTTTATCGAAGATTTTGTATTTCTCTAAATTACCGTTATATGGGATGTGGGCGTGGTTATTGTCCGATTTTAAATTTTCGGTATGTTATACCAAGGCCAACAATTGTGCCAAGTTTGGAAGAAATCGGTGCCGCGGTTGCCAAGATATACACATGTAACCATAAGTGGGCGGGGCTACGCCCACTTTTCAAAAATTTATAATATTCTTATTTTTAGTCTAAAAATTATTGTAAATATCAATTTTAATAATCTTCAGTAGTGACTAAAATATCGCAGTTTTCGTATTTCTGAAAATTACCGTTATATGGGAGGTAGGCGTGATTATTGTCCGATTTTGCCCATTTTCAATACCTTCCGTCCTACGCCGAAAGAGGTACACGTACCAAGTTTCGTTAAGATATCTTAATTTTTAGTCGAGTTATCGTGTGCACAGACGGACGGACAGACGGACGGACGGACAGACAGTCACCGCTTAATCAATTTCTCTTTTCATCCTGATCATTTATGTATACATTTGTCTATATCTATCTCGATTCGTTTTGCCTGTTACAAACAACCGTTATGTGAACAAAGTTATAATACCCTTGTGCACAAGTGCGCTCGGGTATAAAAATTGTACGAAAAAAGGCGCTTAATAAAAACTTCGGCGAAGAAAGACGCGTAACCTAGTTGACGGCGAAGAAAGACGCGTAATCATAGATTTATACTTGGCCAAGGACTGTCACTTCGGCATAATTCGCCAAAAACTCTTTACGGAATGTACATACTATTACAACCGCAAACATAGTTGACCGCGAAAATAAGTTTACGCGCCCTTCTTCGCCGACAAATATTTTAACGCGCCTTTCTTCGCCGTCAACTACGTTAAGAGTCTTTCTTCGCTGAAGTTTTTTTTATGCGCCTTTTTTCGCGGTCAACTTTTGAGATCGCGCCTTTATTCGTGTCATCAATGTCATGTTTACCAATAAAATATGTAGCAGCAATTTCAATAATAGGCATGTTTTATTCAACCATCACAAGCAAATAGCTAAATCTTGGTCAAATAAAACGAAATTAGCTTATTTCCTATGTTAGCTTAATTTTGACAGTTGTTTGACTGCAAATAGTGTCAAAGTGAGCTTTTGCCTCTTTCTGATTGGCTGTAGGAGAAAATTTCTGATGCTGAATGGCAATGCCCCTGGTTCAATATACAAGCCAAGATAGCTTTTCATAAGCCAATATAATTATGTTGGGTAAGTCCTCCATACAAAATAAGCTAATAGCTTGAATTTCTGGGCAAATAAAACACGGCTAATGTCAAAATTACATTCAGTAATTCGCCATTGCTGGGACCAGGAATCGCCCTTTAGACCTTTAGTTTGGGCTGAATTTGCTATATTTTTTTTACGACTATTAAAAAAAGCAGCGGCATCTCCTAACAGTAAAATTAATATCTAACGAAAAAAAAGAATAATCAAAATCGGGTACAATTTGAAGAGTAGACAGCTTTTTTTGAAGTGAATACGCTCAAATAATGTCGTTTTCTTTTCTCGAAAAAAAATTTCACTTATATGGCAACATTATCAGGGTGCAACATTTTAAAGAAAGAGAACGCAATATGCATGTGAAGATACTGAGAAAGGAACACGAAAGCTTGACAGCCCTGGCACAGGGCAGAATAAATGCGTAACATTTAGGGAGTTCACAAGGTGTTGTATACTGTCGTACTGTTGTATGTCATAAACTTTAAACGGCTAAAACTATATTTAAGGAATTCGCAAGCTAACATAAAAGTTTTATTATGAAATTTCACACCGTTAAAAAATAGTTGGTGGTTATTTCAAGTCCTCTAAACATTTATTTAGCCGTTAAAAACTTTAAAACATACAACAATACGACAAGTACGACACCTTGTGAACCACCCAATTATTTCGAGAAAAGAAAACGCTATAAGACACATTAAGGAAAATCAAATTTCGTTATGTTTCAGGTGTTAAGCGGTCGAAAGAAAAGTTCTTTATGTTCACAAGATCATAAGAGACTGCAGTGTAGATTTAAACTACCACATACTTCATGAAACTTCATTTTTGTTTTTGCTTTCATTTCATAGGAATTGTAGAAAAAATTAAGCAAAACGAAGAATATTGTAACACTTAAATACTCCAATAAAAATCTGGTGCTTTTCTCGAGAAAAAACGCGACTTTTCTTGGGTTTTAGTGCTTTTTCAAATTCAAAACTTGGCAACACTGTGTAAAAGTGGTAAACCTATCAGTCTTTCTTCATTCATGGTACTACGCAACCATGTTTTTAACAGGCGAAGGGTTGAAAAACTTCTTTCTGAAGTAGCGTTACTAGCTGGAAGTGTGCCCAGAATACGGAGAAATTTGTTAATCAATGGAAAAGCATAGTCGTCGCATTTACCAAGAACTTCTGCTGCTGATTTTGGGAATGGCTTTTCGCTTACCTTATTTGTTCATTGTTCTGACCACACTTTATAATCTCCTTCCAAATTAATAGTGTCTTTTTCTAAGAAAAATTCTTATCGTTTTTCAAGCTATTTTACGCGTTCGAAAGCATTATTTTTTCATATAGCGCGTTATATTCCCTAATTTTAGATGAAAGTAATCAAAAATGCGTAATGCCTTTTTCGGCAATCTTCCTCGGTATAAATATTGCCTTTCGTTAAAAATCTTCAGTGTTAGATGGACTTTAATTAGCCTGATCCTTAGCGATATCGGTAAGTAACGTGTCAATGCAAGCGCTTTTTCTACGCATTTTATTGCTATCCCCCGATATAAAAGCGCTAAACTGTTGATAAATTTGATAAAATGTAAATTTATCAGTTTGATAAATGAACTGTCAAACTTTTTATTGAAATCTATTTAACCTAAGTTTATCACTTTATCAAACGATTTTGGTGGATAAATATAAAAATTTCAGCAAAATTCAACATTAACAGGTTACCAGGTTGTCGCTTTTGCTACGAACACATAAAAAGCAAAAGAACACAAAGGACGAGGTAAGAATAAAAACGTAACTAACTATATATATTATATAATAAACAATTTCATGCAATTATTTACCAAGGAGCGGCCATGAAAGAATGCGGATGAACTGATAAACTTAAGCAATTTATCCCTTCATTACTTTAGATGAAGACCCCTAAAATGAATATATTGGGTTAATATTAGTGCATTAGGCAATTTATGGCTAATTTGTGCGCATTATAGCAGAAGTGGGCATTCTGCTATATTTCATCGCTTTAATGAACTGTCTAATTTTGATTAAGCCGGGACGGTTGAACGGTTGTGGTAATGTTTTTAATTTTTAGTATATTTTTCAAGTCATTAAAATTTTTTTAATCCGCATACAAATCTCTGTTTACACAGTTGAAAGTAAAATTTTCTACATTCACAGCGGAAATAGACAAAAAGTAGTATCAGAAAGTTCGATTCGACATACATATCGATGGCTGAGTGGAAGATCGGCATATCTCGGCAGCCAGTTCGAAAACTCCCTATCTCACAATTTGGTTGAAGAACATCCTATTTTAGAATTTGATTCAACAACGCCCTATCTTTTTTTTCTGAACTCATATATTTTGTTGCGATCTGTTTGTTTTTTTTAACATTAAACAATATTTGAAACTTAAATACTAAATAAGAAAATAATCATGTGTGGAGTACACTCAGTGGCGCAACCATATTCTATTCGCAGCTATTAAATGTTATTAGAGATCTAATATTGATTGAAAGTGAGTGTGGAAATATGAGGATTTGGGGGATTATGAACTTTTTGTTGGTGCGCCAAGGCGTGCTTTTTAATTTCGGAACCAACAGTAGAGATTTTCAGGTCACAGTGTATTTGGTTGTTTGTGACATAGAGCGGAGCGTTCACAATTATTCTAAAGGTTATTGATTGCAATCTCTGCAAAATCTGGCAAATTTTTTTTTTCACTTTTATTTCAACATATTTTGATTAAAAGAAAAATGCTGATAAAAATAAAATATTTCACACAAACAACAAAAAATATAATCGATAATCGCATAAAAATTTTAAAATGTACTTAGCGGCATTGTGCTACTATGATAGCACGGCCGAGTAATCATAGCCAACTTATGTACAGTAGACTGCATCACTGCCCATAAAAAAGCGGTACCGTTTTTCCACTGGAATTATAAAATCTATGTATCATATTTTAAGACTTCCACCAAATAAACAGTTTTTTTTTTTAATTTTTTGAAAAAATTACCGCAGATGACTGAGTAGTTTACGCTTAAAAAGTTTTCATAAAAATATAAAAAAAAAATTCTACGGAATCATAATAATGAGATTTTTGATGCTGTTTTTGCACTTTTTTCGAAGACTGGTTTAAGAAAAACTTAAATGACTCAGCCAAAACCTTACCATTTCGACTTATGAGGTATCATTTTCTGACACTTTTAATTTCTTTGCGAATAAGCTCACTCAAAATATGAAAAAGGGGGGTAAGATAAATGAGTGTCATTCCATGTTGAATTAAGATGTGTTGGTATTGAAAAAAAAAATAATTGGGATGTGAATGAGTTCTTTTGCAAAGAAACAAAAAGGGTGAGCAAATGATACCTGTGATACCTTATAAGTCTATATCGGTAAAGTTTTGGAACAGATTTTCAAGTTTTTCTTAAATAAATCTTTGAAAAAAGTT
The DNA here is from genome assembly GCF_013731165.1 of Rhagoletis pomonella. NCBI lineage: Eukaryota > Metazoa > Arthropoda > Insecta > Diptera > Tephritidae > Rhagoletis > Rhagoletis pomonella. The sequence goes on along the minus strand of NW_023460743.1, from coordinate 23,444 downwards.
AAAAAACAGCATCAAAAATCTCATTATTATGATTCCGTTGATACAATTTTTTAATATTTTTATGTACACTGCCAGAACAAAGTTTTGGCACAGCAATTTTTTCACAATATATGCAACACTTTTTATTCTAATATTTTCCTGCCAATTTTGTATAAAAATATGGTTCATTCAACAACAAAAAACATAAAAATATAATTCCTAAACTTTGTGCAAAACTTGCGAAAATTCAGAAAATTTTCATCAAAATTTTCAACTTTTTAATCAGATGAGTTATGCAGTTATGCAGCCCATTAAATTCTAGCAAAAAAATGCAAGTTCGGAGTTAGTCAAAAATCGCGTTGATTTTTGAGAATTTTTTTTTGTTGAAGGTGTTTTGCATTTTTTCCATATAAAGTATTTTCGAAAAAAATTTTTTGTATGGAAGAGACTACGTGAAAAAAATTACCAAAAATCAACGATAATTCCTAGCTACTTAAACCTTGCACATTATTATAATAATTCTAAAAAATCTGATTAAAAAGTTGAAAATTTTCATGAAAATTCACTGAATTCTCGCGAGTTTTGCACAAAGTTTAGGAATTATATTTTTATGTTTTTTGTTGTAGAATGGACCATATTTTTATACGAAATTAGCGGAAAAATATTAGAATAAAATTTTGTTGCATATATTGTGAAAAATTTGCTGTGCCAATGCTTTGTTCCGGCAGTGTAGATTTTTTAAACTTAAACTGTTCTGTCATCAGAGGGGATTTTTCCAAAAACATCCTTTAAGAAACTATTTTGACTACAAAAAGAAAAATGTCCCTTTTTTTGTTTTGTACCAATAGCCGGATATAAAAATGTACCAATCTGTACAAATGGACCAATCGAGTGACACTGCCTTAAAAATGTATGTAATTAAAAAAAATAATTCAACAAATTCTCGTAAAAACTTCGAGTTTTTTAATTAGATTCTGAGTATTCAATTTTGTAGCCCATTGATTTCTAGTAAATAGAATAAAGTACAAGTTTCAAATGGCTAAAAACTACGATTTATTTTTTAGAATTTCTGAAAAAGATCGAAATTTGTACGAAAGTTTGTTGAATTGCGTCGTCGGCTAAGCTCATTGCTTCTGCAAGATCTTCATCAGGTACTTGTAATTGCCGGCTAGCAAAGCAGCAACAATTTATAAAAAAGCAAATGCTTGGCTGTTGTCGCTGTGCTAACAGTTTTTCAAACCCTGATAATTTCTATAGATATGCGCACGATACAAATAATTTTTACGGTATTTTCCCCGTGACAAATAAAAAGTTTTTGACAATTGGAAGAAATACAACTTCGAAAGTCTTTTTAAACGATTTTTCATTTTGCTACGTTAGAGCCGTTGCCGAGAAACTTATGGATGCATATACATATACATAAAAATTGCTCGTTTAAGATCATCAGAAAACTCTGGATCCGCCGCTGGTGCCAACAATTGCTCCTTCGGATGCTGGTAAATCAAATGTGTATAGCAGGTAAAGGATGGGACCCATCACACTGCTTTGAGGCACACCAGCTGAACTTTCGTAGAGTTCAAACTGCTCCTCGCCTTGCTTAACGAAGAAAAATCGATTTTTGAGATAAGACTCAATGGCTGCGTTTCTTTATACATTCCGGATAATCCCATTTCACAGCCGGAATAAACAGAATGCGTTTGAAATATACGTCAACATATCATCAGGAACGTAAATATATCAAAGTTTATCGGGAAGGTACTCTTTATTTTGTAAAGTAAGCCGTCATGCCATACTCGATCGAAAGCTTGAGATATATCGAGGAATGCAGCTGTACAATACTTTTTGTGTTCGAATGCAGTGTGAATGCAGTTTACAAGGCTGTGAACTTGTGCGATTGTGCTGTGTTTTTTCCTGAAACCGAATTGGTGATTAGGGATAATCTTTCTTTGTTCTATTACTGGCATCAATCTTTTGAGAAAAAGTGTCTCCAGAATTTTAGAGGCGATTGGTAGCAATAACTTGACTCAACTTTGTCTGCACTTTTTCCTGGATTAGGAATTATGTATTATTACTTGGGAAACATTCCATTGAGGTGGAACGAAACCAGATGAGAGAATTGCGTTATAAATATATGTCAGGAAAGTGATTCCTTCTTCCGGGAGCTGTTTTAATATTTCTCCAGTGATTAGATCGTAACCGGGAGCCTTCTTAGCTTTGAGTTTTTTGATCGCTTCCTTAACCTTGAGAATTTATTTATGGGTCGATCTATTTGGTAGGGTTGTTCGAGAGTCTGTCTTGCTTTTTGTGCAGTATTGGGAGAGGGTTCAATTTCATGCGGAGTAAACACATTTTTTAGGTGACGTGCAAATGTGCTTGCTTTTTCGAGATCACTTTTAGCCCATTGGTTGTTTTCCATTCTGATAGCGGGTTGTGCAAGAGTTGGCTTCTTTAATTTTTTTGCTGCTTTCCAGAGGGAATAATCGCTGGCAGCTCTAAGTTACTGAGATAATGATGAAGTTGGGAATTGCGTTCTTTTTGCAAGAGTTCTTTGAGCTCCCTCGTTAGCGTATTAAATCTTCTTTTATTTTCGGGATGTCTAGTCTGCTGCCACTTCTTTCTAGCCTGATTTGCTTAGAATGGGCGTTGATTAGGAATGTGCGATTCATCAATTAATCAAACAAGCTAATTAATCGAAATCCGATTAATTAACTAATCAAAGAATAATTATTTTTGATTAATCAAAATGATTAATTTTCCGATTAATTATATATTGGTTAATCAGAATCTAATTAATTTGGTTACTCCGCAAACTGATTAATTATAGCCTGATTAACCAGAAATCTGAGTAATTGCTGTTATATTTTGTTTTACATACATACATATGTATATACATATATAAAAATAGAAAAGAATTTATGTATGTACATATGTACGTATATAGGCAATTCTCACAAACTTCGAATTTTTTGTGAAAAAAATAATTTTTTTTGAAATCGTGAGCACATGTCTGTAATTTTTAGTATACGTTCCTTTAACTGCTAGAATACAACATCCAACGTGGTGCAACATTTTAAAGCGTTTTTAACGTTTTTTACGCGTTTTTTTAGAAATAAAAAGTGGGCGTAATTTTAGTCCGATTAAACAAATTTTCAGAATATAGCTTTTTTATGCCAAGGTCAATGATTATATACATACATTTAACCAAATAAAAACTGGGGCGCGACATTTCAGTAAGTTTTGGATATTTTTCTTTAGTTTATTTAATCTTTATTATTTATTGAAAGTATTGCTGATTACTTAGCACACACGATCAAATTTCAGACTTTGTGCAAAAATTATGAAAAATCTGAAAAGTTTGACCAAAATTTCTAACTTCTTGATCAGCATTGTTAGACAAAATTTTGGTATTCAGTTTTGTAGCCCGTCAAATACTAAATAAAACAGTTGTCCGATAGCAGTTTTAGGTACGCACCAGCTACAGTATGCTATAAACCCGCGACTGTCAGAATTTAAAAAAAGGAGTCACGCCTAGTGATAGAACTTTTTAGAAAAGTATCGATACTAGTACTCATATAGAATACTCTAAAAAAGTATCGATGCGAGTACTCATATTTGCAAAAAAGTATCGATAATACTCGTACTTCTAAGTAGGGCATTCAATCCCGAAGCATTTTAACAATCCCGGGGTTTCGGGATGTAAAAATTCGAATCTCGGGATCCCGAGATTTTTCGGGATTTCGGTATCACAACAATTTTTTCGCATTTTACAGTATGTTCGCCTTTTTCAAACCACACAGATTCATTGTCAAAACATTTGGTCTTAGGGAAGCATAATGTTCCTTAGTAAAAGTATGTAATTTGATGTTTAAATATTTTTCATTCTAAAATATCTATATTACTTGTCAAAAACATCTACTCATATTTACAGAAATCCTTTTCAAAAAAAAGGCCAACAAAGTAAAATGAAGAACAACTCGGGCAGAATTAAAAAAAAGCTTTAAAAGCTTGTTGTGTTTTGAATTGCTACCAGATTTTTCGTTATTACACAGTTCTTGCACAAAATATTTGAACAAGTACAGTTATTCAGGCAGTTCCTGAAATTCTTTTCCAAGTGCAAATGACTCAAGTGCACTTTGCATCCAAATTTCTTTTTCTTCTTTTTTTCGTTTTCCACATATCTTTCATTCTGTAAATGAATCGGAGTTGTAATCCCGGGATTTCGGGATATGGAAAACTGTCCGGGATCCCGGAATCCCGGGATTCTGGATCCCGGGATTGAATGCCCTACTTCCAAGTATTCTCAAAGCAAATGCAAAAAGTAAACAAAAATCAGATTGCTTTGCTTTTTTCACCTCTTCCTATTTGTAAATTGAATAGTCACTGCTCTTAATAGTTTTAATCTGAACTAAAGCAGTTTTTGGAATAAACTTCCGATAAATTAGTTTTACATGCGTAAATTAAATGTTTATAGCAAAAAGCTTATTCCAAGTTTTTAAAAGCAAATATTTTATAATTGTGTGAAGATAAGCTCTCCTTCATAAAAATTTTCTTCAAGAATGGGCTGGATTTCCCAACGAAGGTAGAATACATGGGTTAACGACGGCTGCCTTATGCTGGAGAGTGGCCAAGTTGTCGAGTCGGAAGACCATCCTCTTCCACCATTCATTATCAGAGGGGAGGCAAGATTTTCGTTTTTCAATTACTTAAACATTTTTACCCGAAGCCAATGTTGAAATGACCGCTACATTTTCTTCTAGGTTGTGTAAAAATTTCATAACTGTGTCAATTACCAGTAGCTCACTAAAACAAAATATGTTTTAACTAGCAAACCCGGCGAACTTCGTCCCGCCCAAAATTAGATTTTTAGTTTAAACATTTTGGTGGTGGTCGTTTGCCGCCTTAAATAACCTAACGAAAGTGTTATGTCCATGAAGAAGTTCTCTGGCGGCAACAATGATCCGGATCTATAGTGAATCTGCCCTAGAAACTTTATCTTATAGTTGGTGGCAATTTCGAAATGGGTGCGTATCATTGTTTAACAGAAATCCTATATATGTATGTACATACCAGCAGGGGCGGCGGCAGACGTGGGTATGGTGGGTAGTACTACCCATCTGATATTTTCAGAGATGGGAAATTACCCACCTGATATTTTTTTAGAAGAAAAACAAGTCGAATTCAAAATCCTGTTTTAACCACAGCTGAAGAGTATTATCGGAAGATATATTAAATTCTTGACAAAGGTATTTGCTCCCTGAGAAGTAGATTTGATACTGAATCGGCAACGTTTTATAAAACTTGAGAAAAGTTCATTCTTGGTGAGACAGTAGATATGAAGAATATGTCACGTTCTATAATAATGTCACGTTTTATAATGGTGATTGTGACGAATGCAAATTCAATAGCGATAAAGATATGGCTCTGTGCATAATGAGGCGTACCGAGCAAAATCCAAGATCCGTGAAAGACGTTGTGCAATTTTTGCGTGACATTGTGTGTGGGACTTGTTCCTGAATTGGTACGCTCCATTAGAATACTTGTTACAATTCCAGGGTCTTCATGCTCTAACGAGAGGAGCTTTTCTATTTTGCGTAAGGTGAAAAATTATTTGCGATCGACAATGCACCAATAAAGGCTCAACCATGTAGCAATATTGCCGTCTTATCCATGAACTCATGAACGACTTCATTTCTCGAAATTCAAAACGAATAGCCGTGTTTTCACTGCAGAAACAAATTTTTTCCAAAATTTGATTAAGTGATTATTTCCATGAAATATATACACTGGCGATCAAAACCGAGTGCATGTACGACATTTTATTACTTACAGTAACTTAACTTTTTTAATAAGAAGCGGATTGCTTTGGTCCATATTAACTAAGGAATAAAGCCTTGTATACAGAAAAACTAAACTTAAGAAATAAACAAGCGATTCACAGCAAAAACGAAAGGCAACTGCATTGACTCAGTTTTAAACTTTTCTATTTTGAGATTTTCGGAGGTTGATATCAAGAGGATTGTGTTGACTCCCTTGCTTTTAATAGCGATTTTCATACGTCTGGAATGCTCTCTACTGAGTTTTCTATGATTTTGCTTGGAATATTACCCCATTATAATTTTATTCGCCTCCAAAGCTCTTCCATGTTACTCGGAGCTCGCTTGCGCTATGCTAATCCTCTCTTGACCACAGCGCTCAATTTTTCGATGGCGTTGAGGTCTGGGATTTGTGATGGCCATTACATTACGTTAAATTTTTGCTCAAGCAGCCGACGGTGTCGAATATTTTCAGAATCCTTTGGATCTCCGTCCTGCTGGCAAGCAACTTCTTCCTCATAGAATATGGAGATAGACTTCCTTGTTCATTATTCCCTTAATATTAACTAAAGGTACCAAATACCACCAAGTAAAACACTCCCAAACAGCTTATTATTAAAAAATTTATGTTACTGTAAGTAATAATATGTCGTACATGCACTCGGTTTTGATCGCCAGTGCACATATGTACATTAGACTGCATCACCAAAAAAAGTTGCGGTTTGTCCGCCGGGACTACAAAATCTATTATATTTTAAGACGTCCACCAAAATATTTCGGAAAAATATTAAGATTTAAGCGAGCTGGACCGATTTTAAAATACCTCCAAAAATGGAGTTTTTTATGAGTAAAAATAGTAGGCTCAAAAAATCTGCATAAAAATATTTAAAAATCTTTTCAACGGAATCGTAATAATGAGATTTTTGATGCTGTTTTTTTTTACTTTTTTAAAGATTGATTTACGAAAAACTTAAATAACTGGGCCAAAACGATTCTGATTTAGGCTCTTGGGATCTCAATAGAAAGGTATTTCCCACTATTTTTATTTATGTGCAAAAAAAAGTCATTCGTGTCCCAATTCTTTTTTTCAAATACCAACACATCTTAATTCAACTTTGAATGATGTTCGTTCATACTTTCCTTTCTCTTTCATCCTTTGAATGAGTTTATTAGCAAAAAATAAAAAGGGTGATAAAATATCTTTCCAATGATACCTCACAAGCCTAAATCGGAAGATTTTAGGTTCAGTTATTCAAGTTTTTCTTATACCAATCTTTGAAAAAAGTTAAAAAACAGCATCAAAAATCTCATTATTACGATTCCGTTCAAAATTTTTTTTTTTTTACATTTTTATGTAAATTTTTTAAGCTTAAATCGTTTTGTCGTTTGAGGGGAATTTTTCAAAAAGCATCTATGAGAAACTATTTTTACTCATAACAAACTCCATTTTTGGAGGTATTTTCAAATCGGTCCAGCTCACGTAAATCTTAATATTTTTTCGAAATATTTTGGTGGACTTCTTAATATATAATAGATTTTGTAATTCCAATGGAAAAACAGTACCAATTTTTTTTGTATGTGGAGTGATGCAGTCTAATCCCTGCAAAAAATGGGACTAATCCGGGATGACTCCGGGAGCAATCGCAAAGGAGCATGCGACTAATACCACTTTTGATCTCTTTATATGGAATGAACTGATCGCTTTTGTTCCGGCATGTCCTATGAAGAGACTAATTGTTCACATTTATACCCGAAAGGGTATAAAAAGCGACTAGTCACTTTTAAAAAATAAAAATAAAAATTTGCGCCAGCTGAGATTCGAACCGGGTTGCTCAGTTTTGTTAGGCGAATACTCTCTCTGTGTGCCAACGCCGCACATGAAATTTCATTGACTAAGAGCGTACATATCATTAAATCGTTAATAGTACCCGTTAGAGATGAGTTGGGGACTAATTGATCTCCAATTATACCCATAAGGGATGAGTCGAGACTAATCGACCTCAATTAGCACCCGTATGAGACTAGTTGCGACTAATTAATGCTCAATTGTACCCGATTGAGAGTAATCTCGGAATACTCTCTTTAGAGATTAGTCCCACAATTTTTTGCAGGGATGTACATGGTATGTATGAAAAATAAATGTATTATACACATATACATATGTAATACTTCTTATTGGCAGTAAGCTACCCTCCAGTACTGCTGGAGTCAATCGCTACTTTTGAACCGCTACTGCACCGACTCCTAGGTAAGTAGCTACTCTATTAACCCGTGGTAGTGCACATGGTAGTGCAGAGTCGAACCAGTCGTAAGTAGAATAGCGAAAAACTACGACAGAGGGCGCGCATAAATCACGCAAGCGACTACTTTAGTAACTCCCGGTAGTGCAGAGAGAGCCGATGGTGACTACCGCCTAGGACATTGCCTTGTAAAAGTAATCGATGAATTACAATGCAAGTAGTCGGTCGGTAATTGACGGTGTTTATCAGGTAGCTACCGATTCAGCAGTCCTGTAGTCGCTCCCCCGTACTGCAGGGTACTTTTGAACCGCTACTGCACCGACTCCAAGGTAAGTAGCTACTCTATTAACCCGTGGTAGTGCAGAGACGAACCAGTCGTAAGTAGAATAGCGAAAAACTACGACAGAGGGCGCCCATAAATCACGCAAGTGACTACTTTAGTAACTCCCGGTAGTGCAGAGAAAGCCGATGGTGACTACCGCCTAGGACATTGCCTTGTAATTGACGGTGTTTATCAGGTAGCTACCGATTCAGCAGTCCTGTAGTCACTCGAAATTCATATCTTACAAAATTGCAAACCTGGGAATATCAGCTTATCAGTTGTTTGCATGTCTGACTCGCGTATGCAGGAATATGAATTGATCAGTTGAGCATCTTCCTAGGAAGTTTAGAAATGAGCAACTCGCGTATGCAGGGATATGAATCGGTCAGTTGACCGTCTTCCTAGGAAGTTTAGAAATTAGCAACTCGCATATGCAGTGATATGATATCATCAGTTGAGCGCTACAATGGTTCATATGAATTCAGTATTAAAATTTCTTGAAAAGGACAAGAACAAAAAATATTTTTCTCTTACAACGAAATGACCTCGTTCCCTGCCCCGCGACCTATTACTAACTCGCTTACTTTTTTCAGAAGTGAAACTTTTTGATGGGCCTTCAACAAGTACTGCTAACAGTCTTATAAGCAACCTAGAAATAATTTTAGATTCCTCCAGCGAAAGCGAAGGCTGGGATGTAGAATCTGGAGACATTAAAAAATGTTAAATTAAAGCTCAATTGAAGGCATATCTTAAATGAGCACGAGCTCATCTCGATGAAAATCATCTCGATTGGTGGAAAACTAAACTAAAATACGACAAATCGACAGATCTGTAGCTCGTTTCTGTAACTCTTCTCTACCGATTACATCTCTACTGGTAGAGAATATACTTCATTCTCTACTACTCAAAGTGGGTGACGCCGCACCCTGGGGTGCCGCGAGCTTATGCCTGGGGTGCCGCTAGTGACTAGAGTATACTAGTGGTGCGGGCAAATTCTTTAGACTTTCCATACACAACGCAAGAGGTTTGATCAACTTCAACATGTTGGCCAGAAAATCAAAAAATTTTGATTTTTATTAAAATTATCTTCAGCGGCTCGTCAAACCCCCCAGCAAAAAATCGGTAATCGCTTTTAGAGGTAACGTGTTCTAGAAGGCATAGCGTTGTAATGCCTTGGAATTTTTTCGCTTCTTTTAGGCATTGTCGGTAATGCAAAGTAGAATATTTTATTTATTTCGCTTCTTTGTTTCATTTTGGGGAATACAAAGTAGAATGGCCTATAATATTTCTTTCTTAATTCGCTTCTTTGCTTCATTTCAGGAAATGCAAAGTAGAATGTCCTACAATATTTTTTTTTTCGCTTCTTTGCTTCATTCAGGGCATGCAAAGTAGAATGTCCTACAATATTTTTTTTTATTTCGCTTCTTTGCTTCATTTCGGGGAATGCAAAGTAGAATGCTGCATCGTAGTCAGCTGAAAAATAGAATGAATATCCAAAAAATCTTTTTCTACCGTTAGTTTCTGTGGAAATTTGTCTCGCATAAAAATCATGTTTTGCTTTGTTCAATTTGCAGCGAAGTTGAAGTCAGTCAATGAAGTGAAGTATAAGAGTGAGGAAGTACAATTTTAAGCTTAATTAAATATGCATGTATGTACATACCGATTTTTAAGTAAAATCTAAATACCTAAATACATACAAATGTATGTATAAAAACTGATTTATAAAAATTTTAATTAATTTTAATCTTTTAAGACATTTTCTGATTTAATATAAATAAGTATGTACTCATCTGGTCATTCTACATTAGTTTCTCTGTAAGGCATTCTTTGTTCGCTTCTCTGGATTCTGTTTATCCATGCGTTCTCCCTTCGTTTGAAGGTAATGCTGCGGGTAAGGGATTACCGCCCATGTTAAAATAAGGCCTTCCTGAAGCGAAAGGGTAAGCGATTCCTATCGCCTAGCTCGTTTCCACTTTCGCTTCTGTGGTAATCGTGTTTTTTGCTGGGCCCATACACAACACAAATAGCTTGTAGCAAAGGGATATTTCGCTCTTAAGCGTAGTTCCCCAGTACGTTTTGTCAGCGTAAAATTGAATCAGAAAATTTTCAGAAAAATAGCCGAAAACGTACCCTTTTCACAACCGCTTTCGGTACTTTTGTAGACCTAATCCGCGTTTAGTGAGGTACCCGTTCGCAATGCAAATGGAAGAAGAACGAACTACTTCAGACTTACGCCACTAGCAACGAAATTTTTGAAGCTATCGACAAATTTGTACAGAACAATGGTTTGAAATGAAGCACGTGTGTGGATATTTGCGGTGGTTGGAAAAACGAAAGGAGCGATGTCTAGGATGAAGCAAGAGGCAGAAAACGCTACGAGAAGTCACTGTATGATCCCTCAGTATTCCCTGGCGACTTGAAAGAAAGAAAACTGCCATATTTTAGTAACTACTGAAGATTATTCACTCAAAATTGATATTTACAACAATTTTTAGACGAAAAATAAGAATATCATAAATTTTTGGAAAATGGGCGTAGCCACGCCCACTTATGGTTATATGTGTATACTTTGGTAAACGCTGCACCAATTTCTTCCAACCAGTTGTTGGCCTGGTACAGCATACCAAATGGCCGAAAATTTTTAAAATCGGACAATAACCACGCACACTTCCCATATAACGGTAATTTAGAAAAATACGAAATCTTCGATAAATCAGTAAATATTAAAGCTAATTTATTCAAAATTTATGTTTGGAACAATTCTTTATCAAGAAATACGTTTATGATAAAATTTTGGAAAGTGGGCGTGGCACCGCCCACTTATGATCACATATATATATATCGGTAGCCGTTCTACCCCTTTGTACTAAACTCGGTATGGTTATTGTGCTTGCCACATAGAAGCAAAGCGTTGAAAATTGTTGAAATCGGAATAAAATTAGGGTCGTTTTTCATATAACAATAAATTTCAGAAATGCTTGAAATTTCAATATTTCGAAATTTAAGGACGCTAACTTATCAAAATTGATACACCCAGGCTTACCATGTAGCGGTAGCTTGCGGAAAGGTAAAAAACATATATTTAATACTTGCGTCGGGTATTTAATGTCGCAAAGTTATTGATCGGCTGTACCGATTTTTTTGGAATTTCGGTTATAGGTTCTGGATGGGCTTCTCATTGTCTTAGGTAAAAAAAGTTCAGATACTTCCCTAAAAATGGAACTGCAGGATTTTAAAAATCCTATGAATCTAACATACATGCCCACATAGTAGCGCTGAGAGCGCCCTCTGCTGTTAATTCGTGCGGAATACAGCGCAAAGAAAGGGTTATGTGTACATATACATACGTGCTAATAATAATAATAATAATAATAACAATAATCCCAACGGTTTTTACCCTCCATTCCCGCCCATCCGCACGAGGGGCGCAGTCCGCATGACGTAGGGAACCAGTATTTTCAATTTTTGCGCCGAGTCACGATAGACAGGAGTTTTTTAAGTGTCGAGATCTAAAACTGTTCAGCTACAGACCTAAATTCATCAGCTGATTTTATGTCTTTATGTATATATAATTTATTGAGAGAGGAGAATACCGCTTTCTTAATAATGAAAAGCGGATATGATATATCAAACGTGCTGGAATAAGAGTTAAAATCCTGGCATAAGCAACGGAGTGGGTCATGCAATTCAAAATTAGTTTTACAAGCTTTCAGAAATAGGGGACAAAAGTGTCTTGATACCCGGGAGGGAACATTAAGGCTAACTTCACCCAGAAGAAGCGGACTTGATATTGAGCCTGTCAGTAATTTAACTATAACAAGTAAGAAAGTTTAAGTTCGGGCGGAGCCGAACATTAAATACCCGGCGCAAGTATTAAATATGTGTTTTCCACCTTTCCGAAAGCTACCGCTAATAAGCCGGGGTGTATAAATTTTAAGTAAATTAGCGTCCTTAAATTTCGAAATGTTGAAATTTCAAGCATTTCTGAAATTTACCGTTATATGAAAGGCGGCCGTGATTTTAGTCCGATTTCAACAATTTTCAACGGTTTGCTTTTATGTGGCAAGCACAATAACCATTCCGAGTTTGGTACAAATTGGTAGAACGGTTACCGAGATACATATACATATGTGATCATAAATGGGCGGTGCCACGCCCATTTTCAAAAATTTTATCATAAACGTATTTCTTGGTAAAGAGTTGTTGCAACCATCAATTTTGAATAAATTAGCTTTAATATTTACTGATTTATCGAGGATTTCGTATTTTTCTAAATTACCGTTATATGGGATGTGGGCGTGGTTATTGTCCGATTTTAAAAATCTTCGGCCATTTGGTATGCTGTACCAGGACCAACAACTGTGCCAAGTTTGGAAGAAATTGGTGCAGCGGTTACCAAGATATACACATGTAACCATAAGTGGGCTTGGCTACGCCCATTTGCCAAAATTTTTTAACATTCTTATTTTTTGTCTAAAACTTATTGTAAATCTCAATTTTGAGCGAATTATCTTCAGTAGCTACTAAAATATAGCAGTTTTCGTATTTCTGAAAATGACCGTTATATGGGAGGTAGGCGTGGTTATTGTCCGATTTTGCCCATTTTCAATACCATCCGTCCTACGCCCGAAAGAAGTACACGTACCAAGTTTCGTTAAGATATCTTAATTTTTACTCGAGCTATCGTGTGCACAGACGGACGGACAGACGGACGGACGGACAGACAGTCACCGCTTAATCGATTTCTCTTTTCATCCTAATCATTTATGTATACATTTGTCTATATCTATCTCGATTCGTTTTGCCTGTTACAAACAACCGTTATGTGCACAAAGGCGCTCGGGTATAAAAAAACAAATATGTATGTACAGTTCATGGAGAAATAATGTAGGCAATTATGTATGTACAGTCATTTATGTTGCCACACGGAGCAACTAACATAGCTGTTAGCACTTACATTTGTATATGCATATTTATGTACATACATATGTATGTATGTACACTCCCAATCAATGAAATAAACTCAATAATTTTTTTTTTTCCACTTTGATTTTATTTTTTGTTAAGTAGGCTATCAGCACAACCCTTGTTGCTTTTGTTAGAACAGAGCCTTAGGCAAATGCAAGAGAAAAGAGTTGACACTAGAAGTTTACCAAGAATGATAGAATACAAGATTGCGCCAATGAGAGAGGATTTTTGAGCGTAATTTTTGCGTGACGTCATCTTTGTGCAATTGCGAGAGAGAAATGCCAAAACGCATATAAAAATATGTAAACAATGCAGAAAATATTGTTAATTTTAATACTCATGGCCCAATTTTGCAGGAATCAATAAATATACAAAGATTGATTAATTAGGAACACGTAGCAATCATTTTGGACATGTAGCCCTTTAGATAAGTACGATTTTTAGCACATGAAAAAATCGATGTATTAACAGTGTTTTCAATTTCATGTAGACCAAAAGGAAGGAGTGCAGCAAAGTGAATTTTTGGACTTGCCATTTTAAAAAGCCATGCAGAGTGCATATTTATATTTGTGGACGATAGCCAACCACCATAAACTCCACAGCTGTTGACTCCACAGCTTTTATTTTATGACTTTTGTACCATTTCCGAGAGGATGCATGAGTGTGGCTTCTTTGGAAGCAGATATTCTTTGTCAGTAAAACATAATTTAAGCTGAACTTTTAAATGTATAATAATTTGGGCACTGTTTTGTATTAGGTACGTAACAGCGCGGTAAGATGCCGCTTGAATTAGCGCCTGGCGACCTTATCCACTGGTGCATTACCTCATACCAGCACTAAAAGAATCAGGTACTAACAAAAATAAGTAGGTAGTGAAGTTCATGTATCTATTTACTGTATAAACTGCTTTTGTATGTATGCCATTGCCAGCAAACTAAACCAGCAACTGTCTACATTAACCATGGAAATATACCTACTACTATTCACCAACGAAAGGCCAACATAGTTCCATGTAGAAGCTCATAGCTCACACACATAGCACAAAGCTCGATTTGGTGTTTAATGCATGTCCTCGCCGGCAGAACTGCTTCCACTTTTTCGCCAGGTTTGCGTCCGTAGGAAACGAAAAAAAAAAACTTATATAGCACGCTTTCCTTTTGTTTTCGCTATTACACTTTGCCACTGCACACTTCATTTTGCTTTTTAATGTCTCAATAATTGTTTAAAAGCACGCAGAAATATTAACACACAAATAATAAAATTGTTATTTGGTTTTTTCGTATGCTCACATTCAACAATTGCACCAAGATGACGTCACGCACACAGCTCATTCTGTCAAAATCACAGAGAGCGGATTAGCGGTACCGCGATTGGCGCAATCTCTATTTCTCTCAATCGTGGAAGTTTACAGTTAGGACACATTTGTATTCTGCTTTGCCTATGCTAAAAACATGTGCTTTTAAGCGATCACTGGAATAGATTCAGAAGCTATAAGTTTAGTTTGCCATTGGCTGTGCGACTGAAAAGGTGTATTTTGTTATGTATGTATGTTGTTATGGCTTGTAATTTTCTATTTTCATACCGCAAAATGGGTCGTGGTGCTGTACTACCTTCGGAGGAACAGGGGAAAATATTGGCTTATCGAGACAGCAATTTTACAACCAGGCAAATAGCAGAAAAAGTGTCTAGAAGTCAGACTGTTGTGTCTCATTTCCTTAGAAATCCATCTAATTATGGGAAAAATATGACAAAGCCCAACAGAAAAGTGCTTAAGCCTTGCGAAGAGCGCAGAATTCTCCGGGAAGCCTCAAATTCAAAGTGCTCTGCAGTGAAAATTCGTTCATATTTAGAATTAAATGCAAAACATCTAAAAAGATTAAAACTAAAGAAAAAACCACCACTTACAGACGTTCGTAAACATGCTCGCAGCGTTTTTGCTCGGAGTCACATGACATGGAATAGTGAGTGGTACCAAATCGTGTTTTCTGATGAAAAACGTTTTAATTTGGATGGCCCAGACGGGTTCAACTACTACTTCGTAGTAGTAAGAAAGGAAGAACTCCATTTAATTCGTCACCATAGTCGTGAGGGAGGTATAATGGTAATCTCTTATACTCCAGTTCGTTTCATCCAAGATGAATGCCACACGCTATAGAGCGCTGCTCGAAAAAGCTTTTCCACATTTTTTAAACATTTTTGGGCCATTACCATGGACATTTCAACAAGATAACGCCCCGATTCATACTGCTCGAGCCGTAAAAAAGTGGATAAAGGACCAAAATGTAACCTTAATGGATTGGCCTCCATACTCTCCTGATCTGAATATTATCGAGAACGTGTGGGGATGGCTCTCCCGTAAAGTCTACCAATCTGGCAGACAATTTGAAGACATTGCATCATTAACAAATGCCTGGAGCGATCTCTCATTGGATATTCTTAAGTCTCTTTACGATTCATTGCCAAACCGAATTTATGAAATAATTTCAAATAGAGGTGGATACACACATTATTAATTAACCTTAAAAATTTGAATTAAAACTGAATTTTTGGAAGATTTTGTTTTTTATATTAGTGCTAAGTCGTTGAATCTATTCCATTGATCGATAAGAAGTCGTTAATTTTCAGGTTCACTTAGAAGAAGTAGTATTAAACAAAAACCTTTTCACATAGATCTCTAATTTTTTTTAGTTCATTTGAGAATTTAATACTGAATAATAAAAAAATATATACTTTGGTTAATTTCTTCGTATTTTCATTTTAAAACTTCAATATTTCATGAAAATAGCCTGAGTCTATTTCATTGATCGGGAGTGTACATAATTACGCATAAAAACCCTGCTGCTATGTTTTTTTGTACGTAAGTGGGCGCAATATTAGCCGTGTTTTATTTGTCCAGAAATTTAAGCTTTTAGCTTATTTTGTATGGCGGACTTATCCAACATAATTATATTGGCTTATGAAAAGCTATCTTGACTTGTATATTAACAAGAGGCATTGCCATTCAGCATCAGAAATTTTCTCCTTAAGCCAATCAGAAAGAGGCAAAAACTTACTTTGACACTATTTGCAGTCAAACAACTGTCAAAATTAGGCTAACATAGGAAATAACCTAATTTCGTTTTATTTGACCAAGATTTAGCTATTTGCTTGTGATGGTTGAATAAAACATCCCTATTAAAAGCAGCAACTCTTATCTATCTAAGTATGTACTAGGGATGTTCCGAATGTGGAATTTTAGACATCCGCGGATGCGAATGCGGATGTTTAAAACAGGGACCGCAAATAACGATTATCCTTTGAAATTTCAACTCAAAAAAACACGCGGAAAGAGAAATGCTACGTGCATAAGGAGTAAACCAATATATTTCTTATTACTCGGAGTACCTTCAGCGGCACTGATTTTTATTTTTTAATTTTTACGTATAAAAATCTAGTTTAATCATTATATTTTGAGTTTTATTTTTTACTCAGAAAATAATCGTTATGCTTTGAGTTTTATTTTTTGCTCGGAAAATGGTTACGTTTTAAGTTTTATTTTTTGCTCGGAAAATAATCGTTACGTTTTAAGTTTTATTTTTTGCTCGGAAAATAATGAATACGTTTTAAGTTTTATTTTTTGCTCGGAAAATAAATCTTAATTTTTGCGTATGCATATGCGCATGCGTGAATAGACAGGGGGCGACTGCATTGAACCTTTAACGCCACTGTGGAGTGGGTAATGAAAATACAGATACCACGGCAGAAACAAAGAGAACCACATTTCTAAAGAAAAAGTGCAAAAAAGCGCATACGCATACGCAAAAATTAAGTTTTATTTTCTGAGCAAAAAATAAAACTCAAGAAATAACGATTATTTTCCGAGCAAAAAATAAAACTTAAAACGTAACCGTTATTTTCCGAGCAAAAAATAAAACTTAAAACGTAACCAATATCTTCCGAGCAAAAAATAAAACTTATAACGAAACCATTATTTCCCGAGCAAAAAATAAAACTTAAAACGTAACGATTATTTTCCGAGCAAAAAATAAAACTCAGTTAATAACGATTAAAAAGTGATTTTTATAATAAAACTTATAATCGTTACGGTCCCTGGTTTAAAAGCTAACATCCGCGGATGCGGATGCGAATGCGGATGTCATGTATTTTTAAGAAATAATTTAGGTGGGTAAATTAGGTGATTTAGGTAAATAAAAAATGGAAAGGTTAATAATTTTTAATATCTGCCTTATTCTGAGTTTTGTCCGAAAAAATGCACCCGAAAATTTGTATTCCGCCCATGGTAAATATGTACATGAAAACCAAAAGTGAAAAGTGAACCGGTTCGGGGAAAATTAAACTCATGATAAGACTGAATGTTTTTTTAGTACTTGAATTTAAAAATTGGAACATTGCGCTTAGTAAAAACTTTTTGAAGGGTCGTAAGTCAAACCTGCGCCACTATATAACTACTCGCTCGAGGCGACAAACTTGAAAAACTTGAAACTTGGCAAAATTGTAAATTCTTTTCGATTGACACTGCACTCGTTGAGAGGACTTTCAGTTATATTTATTTATTTTTATTGCGGTGCAATAATTACTTTTTGAGAATTTCATCGGGGCTGCAAATGTCGGATGTATCCTTCTGACGTTCTTCACAATCTAGCATCATGGCACAATCGTTAATTAGACACCGTTTTTTTCGAAAGAATTCTTCATTCTCATTCTTTTGGTTGTTTCGGAATTTGTCACGCCATCAGCGTTTTTCGATTTTAGTTTTTGTAACTCATTTTTAACGCTTTCTTCTGTGACTGGTTAGATATACGTCTGTGTACTTGCACAATATTCCAGGGACCGAAAATAACAGTTATTTTTTCCGAGTTAAATTCGGCCTAATATTCTTTATTCCGAAATAAACGTCCTATCCGGATAATACAGAAACCGCTTATCCAAATTAAACAAATTTGGTATCATATGAAAGAGGACTGAAATGGCTTAAACAGAAATAACGAATGAAGGTTACCACCTCTATTTATATTTTTTTATAACTTAATACTAAAGAAATTCATGTAAATACATACCTGACCTAATGTTTGTTCTATGGAAATTAATTAACATTTTTTATTGAAATATTTTTCAATGTGTGGCTTTCCTCTTTTAGATATTTCAGTTTTAAAGCTATTTAAGTCCTCTTTCATTGGATACCAAACTTGTTTAATTTGGATAAGCGGTTTGTTTATTATCCGGAAAGTACTTTTATTTCGGAATAAAAAATATTTGGCCAAGTTTAACTCAAAAAAAATATAACTGTAATTTTTGGTCCCTTCATTATTCGCATTCGCAAAAGATCCGCATTGATTTTTGCGAATGCGAAAGCGAATGCGAATGTTAAAATTAGTGCGGAAGCTCCGCGGTTGCGAATGCGAATGCGAATATTCGCAACAACCCTGGTATGTACTTATGTATATCGCAAAGCTCGTGAACGGCTAAACAGATTTTTTTGAAATTTCGGATACCCGCTGCAGACGTTCATAGAATGGTTATCGGCTAAAAACAATCTCGATATATAAAAGGGGCGTAAAACCTCCCATACGAACCGAGTTTCTCATACTCCATATCTCTGGGAATGTTCATGGTAGAGTTCTGGAACTTGGTATAGAGATTTACGAAATCCATCGCATAGTCTCGGAAAAAAATTGCAGCTATCGGAAAAGGGAGCGCGGCACCTCCCATACAAACCGAATATTCATACTGCATATCTCTGGAAGTGTCCATGGTAGAGTAATGGAACTTGGTATTGGCGCATATGAAATCGATCGCATAATCTTGGAGAAAAATTGGACCTATTGGAAACGGAGGCGTGGCACCTCCCTTTCAAACCGAATTTTTCATACTGCATATCTCTGGAAGTATTTATGGTAGAGTACTGGAACTTGGTATGGAGATATATGAAATCCATCGCATACTCCTGGATAAAAATTGGAGTATTTGAAAAGATCGCGTGGCAATTCCCATGCAACCCGAATATTTCATACTGCATATTTCTGGAAGCGTTCATGGTAACATTTTTAAACTTGGTACGGAAATATATGAAATCAATCACATTCTCAAGGAGAAAAATCGGAGTTGTTGGAAAAGGGCGTTGCACCTCCTATACAAACCGAAATTGTCATGCTGTATATCTCTGGAAGTGTTCATGGTAGAGTACTGGAACTTGGTATGGAGATATATGAAATCAATCGCATACTCATGACGAAAAATTCGCACTATTTGAAAAGGGGGTGTGGGGCCTCTCATACAAACCGAACTGTTCGTTGCAGAGCTGATTCACTTATTCCTTACCTCGGGTGGGGGTAACAAGTAATGCACTTGACATTCTTATCGTATGTTTGTGTTTGGATACATACATATGAATTTATATATGTACATGTAAGCGTACAAATTATATTTTCTTCTATTTATATTTTCTTCAGTGGACTGTATTTTAGTTTTGGTGCAAGTGTACAATTTTTATCTTTCCTTTGTATATTCAAGGATTAGAAATGTTTATTACAATTTTAAGTTTGAGTATTTTTAATACCCAGGCATATACATACATATGTATGTCAAAGATGTTTAAACACGAATTTTTCATAACAAGTATTTCTGGAAGTGCTCATGGTAGAGTACTGAAACTTTATACGAGCGTGGCACCTCCCATACAATTAGAATTTTTCTTATTGCATATCTCTAGAATTGTTCTTGGTAGAGTACTGGAACTTGGTGTGGTGATATATGAAATTAATCGCATAGTCATGGAGAAAATATGGAGCTATTGGAAAAGAGGACGTGGCACCTACCATACAAGCCGAATTTCATACTGCATATCTCTGGAAGAATTCATGGTACAGTACCGGAACACTTCGTATGGAGATATATGAAATTAATCCCATACTCTTTGAGAAAAATGGGCTCTTTAAAAAGTGGGCGTGGAAACGTACAAAGGTACTGACTTTCACATATCTTTGAATGTGTATAGAATTCTTTTGTAGGTACCCTGCAAAAAATGCAACTAATCCGAGATGACTCCTGGAGCAATCGCAAAGGAGCATGCGACTAATACCACTTTTGATCTCTTTATATGGAATTAACTGATCGCTTTTATTCGAGCATGTCCTATGAAGAGACTAATTGTTCACCTTTATACCCGAAAGGGTATAAAAAGCGACTAGTCACTTTTAAAAAATAAAAATAAAAATTTCCGCCAGCTGAGATTCGAACCGGGGTGCTCCGTTTTGTTAGGCGAATACTCTCTCTGTGTGCAAACGCCGCACATGAAATTTCATTGACTAAGAGCGTACATATCATTAAATCGTTAATAGTACCCGTTAGAGATGAGTTGGGGACTAATTGATCTCCAATTATACCCGAAAGGGATGAGTCGAGACTAATTGACCTCCATTAGTACCCGTATGAGACTAGTTGCGACTAATTAATGCCCAATTGTACCCGATTGAGAGTAATCTCGGAATACTCTCTTTAGAGATTAGTCGCACAATTTTTTGCAGGGTATATTTGTGAGTGAAATCCTAAATGGCTGGAGGGATTTTAACAAAGTTTTGTGTGTGCATTTGAGTGGGCCTCTGGATAGTTTAGTTTCGCAATTTAATCCGCCAGTTGGCGCTGGAGTTGAGTTTTTACCATCGTATATACTTACAAGTATGGAATCCTATGCCCCTTTTTGTCTATTCTCTTTCTAACAGCGGACGTGCCTGCCAAACTGAAAAGCATGATGGCGGCAGTGTTTGACAGGCACGTTCGATGATGCGAACGGCAATGGAAGGTAAGAAATGGAAGATGGATGGCCTGAGAATGAAAGAATTATGAAATAGCAGAATGTCGAACCAAAACGAATTTCAAAAATCTGACAATGCGAATGATGTCAAAATTAAAGAAATGCAAAATAGTGAAATGTCGAAACAGAAGAAATAGAAGACAGGCACGTGTTCAAGGGTTTCGTGCAACAAAAAGAGTTGTTGTGTTGCGCCATTCAATATTAAAAAAACTTTTATGTGGTTAAATACGCTTTTTTTTATGTTGAAAAAACTACATATTTCCCCAGCCAAAAAGTGTATAAATAAATATATAGCATCTTGCTATAAGATTTATTTATAAAAACGGTTTATGCTTATGGCCTTATTCATGAAAAATAAAATAGATTTAAAGAGCTCTACACAGTAACATTAAAAAAATATATTTGTTTACTTTTTAAGGATTTTGGTATAACATTTAACTTAACTTTTTGTGCACCCATCTCTTTATGTGTTTATTATTCTCAAATTTTTCTTTTCCTTAATACTCATTTGACTGAGTTTCAATTACACCCAGTACAAATCGTGATAAAAACATTAGAAAGTAAAACCATTCTCTCAATTCGTCGGCCATGATGTTTTTCTGACGTTTGCAAACATTTTAAAATCATATAAATTTGAAAATAAAAACATGAAATTGTTCACAATTGTTGTTGTTTAAGGTTAAAAATGAGAATGTGTGTGTGAGCTTGAGTTCGAATTATAAAATTATATTGCTGGCAAACGTCAGACTGTATCTCAATGATTTTACCTTGTAATGTTTTTATCATGGTAAAAATCAAAATATTTTATAAGAAATTTGTTGACTGTTTCACAATGGCATTTAAAGCTTTTTTTGTTCAAATTAAAAAGATTTCCTCCTTCGCACACTTCTCATGCTTTTTTATCGTAGTTATTATTCTGTTGACATCTAAATTGCCATACATTTTATGTCGTTGCCAATACACATTTTTTTCCGGCGTTTCCCCTGCGAACTTTTATAACTACATTCATAAAAATATTACTAATTTTGGTTTATAATTTTTTTCCATCTTGCTATTGCTGAATATCAAAAAGGAATTAATAAATAATAAAAAGTTAGTTACAATTTTAGTGAATGGTTCTTGTAAATAATAGTATTTTGTGTTTGAAATGACTTGATCGCCGGCAGGAACTAATCAACTTTTTTGCCAAAACCAAAGCAGACGGGAAGGAAAAATAGTTGTTCATTAACGATTTGCCCGAAATATCGTTCTTCAAACGCGCTTCTGCTCACTTAATTTGTAAAAATCAAAGTTTTTCACTTAATTGTTATATTTTTCTTCATTTTGGTAAATTTCTACATCATCACAGCAGTTGGCTGTCAAACCGAAACCAAAAAAGATACACATTCAGGGCGCAATCTTCTTTTCTGTGATTATCGTACTGCTACTTTGAATTTCTCAATTTTGACAATTCTGATCTAAAAGTAAACGAAACCTCAGAAACTTTAAATGCACTGCAATTCACTAATACCTACTTCCGCAAAAATCACCTTTTTTCGTGTTTTCCTTGTTAAAAGTTATTTTAAATCATATATTTTTATCGCCTTATTCATAAAAAATAAAAAATTGCCGTTTGCAAACTTTTTTCAATTTATAAACCTTTTTTTTTAAGCTACTTTATTGTTTATGAATAAGGCTATTAGAAATTCGCACAATTAAAACACGTTCCTTATCGAAAAATTTATTATTAAGAAAATTTGCTGTTGTCACATTTTCTTTCAACATCCAATTCGACTTTGATTACTTTTTGTACAGATATGTCATCGCCGTTAGGACGGCGCAATCTTGTATTCTATCTTTCTTGTCAAATATGCACTTAGATCTAACTGTCATACTACTATTAATGGTAACCATGAATATTCAGTAAAATCGTTTCAATCTATATATATAAAATTCAAATTATGTATGTACCTATAGACACACTTGGCTCCTAAACGAATAAGCCGATCGTAACCAAATTTTACACACGCACTGGATATCTTCCAGGGATGGTCACAGGGTAAAAAATATTTTGATATATAAAGGGGGCGTGGCCCCAAAACGTGGACCCGGGTAACCTTAGGATGTATTTGTTTAATATGGGTATCAAATTAAAGCTGTTCATGAGTGCTTTAAGATAGAGCAATTTTCATATAGCTGGGTGACTAGGGTCTCGAGATATAGACCAAAATGTGGACCTGGGTAACCTTGGGTGTATTTGTTCAATATGGGTATCAGATGAAAGCCGTTCATGAATGCTTTAAGATTGAGCACTTTTCATATAGCTGGGTGAC
>NW_023460742.1:0-32695 GCF_013731165.1 Rhagoletis pomonella | reverse complement strand
ATGTTAAATATTTTTAATTTCTTCTCACAAAAATTCTAAATTGTTAATTGTTAAATTGTCTATTTGCATGCACGGCATATTCAACCAAGGTGTATTAAACAAGGTGTGATTGACAATTCAGTGCGGCTCTCTTTTAAGGTACTATTATGTCAAAAAGTATAAACAAATGAATTAACCCTTAGTTTTGCATGTATCTTGTCAGCACTGATGCCCTAGGCTTCTTTTCGATTATAGTTTTGTTTTACTTACATTACCTGGAATATATATATTTTGTCAATTAAATAAAACAAATTGTTTATAAAATAGTTTTAGCAATTTTCTTGTTTTTAATTGCCCAAGTTTTATGCTTTTGTGCGTTTATTTTTATACCCGAGCGCACTTGTGCACAAGGGTATATTAATTTTGTTCACATAACGGTTGTTTGTAACAGCCAAAACGAATCGAGATAGATATAGACAAATGTATACATAAATTCTCAGCATGAATAGAGAAATCGATTAAGCCATGTCTGTCTGTCCGTCCGACTATCCGTCCTTCCGTGTGCACGATAACTCGGGCAAAAATTGAGATATCTCAACGAAATTTGGTATGTAGGTTTCCGTTAATCCAAGGTAGGTTAGTATTGAAACTGGGCGAAATCGGACTGTAAACACGCCCACTTCCCATATAACGGTAATTTCCAGAAATACGAAAACTGCGATATTTTAGTAACTACTGAATATAATTCACTCAAAATTGATATTTACAATAACTTTCATACGCAAAATAAGAATATTATAAATTTTTGGAAAATAGGCTTAGCCACGCCCACTTATGGTTACATGTGTATATCTTGGTAACCGATGCACCAATTTCTTCCAAACTCGGCGCAGTTGTTGGCCTTGGTACAACATACCAAATGGCCGAAAATTTCAAAAATCGGACACTGAGCACGCCTACATCCCATATAACGGATATTTAGAGAAATACAATATCTTCGATAAATCAGTAAATATTAAAGCTAATTTATTCAAAATTGATGCCTGCAACAATTCTTTACCAAAAAATACGCTTATGGTAAAATTTGGAAAATGGGCGTGGCACCGCCCACTTAGGATCACATCGGACTAAAATTACGGCCACTTTTCATATAACGGTAAATTTCAGAAATGCTTGAAACTGCAATATTTCGAAATTTAAGGACGCTAATTTACTCAAAATTGATACAAGATGAATCACGTAGTACAACACCACAGCATTCTTCCCATCGCTGCCGTATTCATTCGTAACTAGGTGGTTTAAAACATCGCACTATTTTCGTGTCCTGACTTTTATTGCATACAGCGCACCGTTCAAACTTTTTGCTCCGTTTCATCTTGGTTTCCTTACATTAAATATTTAAGAAAAGTCGAACGTATTTAGTTATTACCCATTTTTAAATGTACTTACTTGCTCTCGTCGGCGGTTTATCTCCTAACAATTTCACATTTATTAAGAAAATTTGTTGCTTGAAAAATGTGTGTGTAACTTTTTTTAAACAAATTCAAATTTGAAAAAAAAAAAATTCAAATGGGTTAAGAATTCATTTCAGCCTGTTTCTTATGAGAGCAATGTCAAAATCAATCACACTTTGTTGAATACATTTTGTATTCAACAAGGTAGAAGTGACAATTCAGTCGAGCTCTCTCATACCTGACTGTAATGTCAAAAAATGTAAACAAAGAAATTAACCCTTTGTTATGCATTTAGCATATTTGATAGAACTCAACATCTCTGAAATTAAACTTTTTGTAAATATGAAAATATTTAAAATCTCATTAGAATCAGCTTCATTTTATTTATTGAATTTTCGGTTTAATGTAAATGTGGAAATGCATACTTACACAAAATTACACACTAAATGAAACACACTTGGGGTGTTCACAGTTCGTTCCAAATTGTGTCTGAAAATGTAGACGTCTACATTTTGAGACATTTTTAGCATCAAACTGTGAGCACCCCTTTCTAGCAGTCGTCGCAAAATCGTCTCAAAACTTTGCTGGTGTTGCCAGACATTTCTTCCTTGCGTGCATTTTTTATATGTCGCCTTTCGATTTTGTTTCTGAAAAATTGTAATTATTTAACTTAATTACCAATTCGTAATATTTGTTATTTCTTTTCCTTGATTTGTTTCTTTTCATCAGAAATTGCGCTCAAATTAAATGCAAATACAGAACACGTGCCCAATAAATAAAAAAATGTGATTAGTATTCTCATAATGCAACCCTGCTGCGAGGTTGCTAAATGTAGACGCTTAAAGAACATACCTTTGAGTGTGACAAAATGTAGACGGCGTCGTTTTCACAATGTAGACGTCTACATTTTGAGACACTACTTGGAACGAACTGTGAACACCCCAACTCATTTATAAAACCGTTTTGACAATTTTCTTTCTTTACTATCACAATGTTTCTGAGCATTTATTTTTTTATTCAAATACTTAATTCTAAAGTATATTAGACATTAAAAAAAGTTTGATTCTTCTAAATTTACATCAGAACTTAACTTCAATAATTTAGCTATTAAATTTTTGCAATTCGAAAGTTCCTTTCCATTAAATTTATTAAAAATTACTTTCAGTTTCTTTATGTCAACAAGGAATACTGGTTTAGGATTTATCAGACCACTATTTGAAATTTGGCCTATCCATGTATGTATATGAAAGGGACATTTTCTTTTCATATTCGGTATAATAAATCCTGCACCTGGGAGAAAACGCCTCCACTTAGAAATACTCGGCTGCGATAGGCAACAAATAAAGTCACGACCACACGTGAAGAGTCTCCTAATGAAACATCGCAGCAATTTGCCCACCGTTGTCGCTTCACTTGACAATTCGAATGTTTAAAATAACGCTCAAGTTTGTTGTCCAGGCTCTTGCCAAACACAACGCACCGCTCGCAACTCCTTTTCATTTTATTATGTATTTAAAATCAATCGCGCAGCTCACAATTTATAATTTAAATTAAAACGTTAAAAGTTTGAATAGTATAAGGTTAAGAGTTGACATTTCAGTCGCAGTTCAAAAGAGAGAAATGTCGAAATAACTTCTACCTTGTTATGCCTTGTTTGCATGTGAAACATTTTCCATACAAAACCAGCGATTAAATAGCAGCTATTGGAACGCTCGCCCAATTCAGCAGCACAACCGCTGATTACTGGGCCTGGCACAGGATGGATCAATGCTTCGAGAAGCGAACCAATTTACTAAGAAAGAAAGTTGAAACAATTTTCATTTTTTCAATTTAAATTTTTTATCTTTTTCGTATTTCGCATGGCACGCTTTGATGTAGAAGAAAAAAATCAGAACAGTTTTTGGCACCTTCGATACCAGAAGCAACAACAAAATATAGGCAAATGTTGTTTTTGCTCAAATGCTCTAAACCTGTTTGATAGGCCTTGAATTAAACAAAAAATTTGATATAATTCATATTCACAAAATATTTTTACTTATGAAAAGTCTAACAAAATAAAGGAAAAGCATCGTCTTTAAAAACTGCTCCGCATATTGGACATAGCGCTTTTGTATGAATTTTTTCTGCATGCTTTTTAATATGTTAAAAAAATTGCTGGAAAACCATAAAATGTTTGCATGGAACCATGTCGCAATAAACAGATAAAGTAATAAAACGGCTTTCTCGCTTTATTTTCTGACATTCGGCTGCCTTATAGTCACATTTTATAAGCAAATTTTCAAATAAAGCAGTGGCACCTGGTAAATTCCACTATGGGTGGGATGCATGCAATAACACCATACACAATAATTCCCATTACTTGGACACTAAAAAGCAGTTTCAGAAGTGAACTAGTGTTATTTTATCATTTTTCCTTTTTCTAACGGTTATAATGCCTCCAGTACATAATTGCGAAAGGAGGGGCGGGGCGGGGGACGCGAGCGCGATGTCGAACGCAGCGGGGCGCGGGGTGGCGCGGGGCGGCGCGCGAACGCCGACCGCCGCGACGCCGGGCACTTTCAAAATTGTATACTTACAAATCCGTCCATTTAACTTGTTCATGTACTACTTTTTGTCAAATGTAACTGGGTGACTACCTACATATGTGCACTAGTTTGCTTTATTACTCAAATTGTTAAGTTTAAAAGTTGGTCTTATTGCTCAACGAGAAATGAAATAAAGCAAATTTGTGTTATTTCACATTCAATTGGGAAATAACACAAATTAGCGTTATTGCCGTTTGTGTTATTTCACCCCCCCCCACCCCTACATGGTAAGCCGGGGTGTATCAATTTTGAGTAAATTAGCGTCCTTAAATTTCGAAATATTGAAGTTTCAAGCATTTCTAAAATTTACCGTTATATGAAAAGCCGTAATTTTAGTCCGATTTCAATAATTTTGAACGTTTTGCTTTTATGTGGCAAGCACAATAACCATAACGAGTTTGGTACAAATTGGTAGAACGGTTACAGAGATACATATATGCAATCATAAGTGGGCGGTGCCACGCCCATTTTTTTTTAATTTTATCATAAAGAATTTTATGGTAAAGAATTGTTGCAAGCGTTAATCTTGAATAAATAAGCTTCGATATTTACTGCTTTATCGAAGATTTTGTATTTCTCTAAATTACCGTTATATGGGATGTGGGCGTGGTTATTGTCCGATTTTAAATTTTCGGTATGTTATACCAAGGCCAACAATTGTGCCAAGTTTGGAAGAAATCGGTGCCGCGGTTGCCAAGATATACACATGTAACCATAAGTGGGCGGGGCTACGCCCACTTTTCAAAAATTTATAATATTCTTATTTTTTAGTCTAAAAATTATTGTAAATATCAATTTTAATAATCTTCAGTAGTGACTAAAATATCGCAGTTTTCGTATTTCTGAAAATTACCGTTATATGGGAGGTAGGCGTGATTATTGTCCGATTTTGCCCATTTTCAATACCTTCCGTCCTACGCCGAAAGAGGTACACGTACCAAGTTTCGTTAAGATATCTTAATTTTTAGTCGAGTTATCGTGTGCACAGACGGACGGACAGACGGACGGACGGACAGACAGTCACCGCTTAATCAATTTCTCTTTTCATCCTGATCATTTATGTATACATTTGTCTATATCTATCTCGATTCGTTTTGCCTGTTACAAACAACCGTTATGTGAACAAAGTTATAATACCCTTGTGCACAAGTGCGCTCGGGTATAAAAATTGTACGAAAAAAAGGCGCTTAATAAAAACTTCGGCGAAGAAAGACGCGTAACCTAGTTGACGGCGAAGAAAGACGCGTAATCATAGATTTATACTTGGCCAAGGACTGTCACTTCGGCATAATTCGCCAAAAACTCTTTACGGAATGTACATACTATTACAACCGCAAACATAGTTGACCGCGAAAATAAGTTTACGCGCCCTTCTTCGCCGACAAATATTTTAACGCGTCTTTCTTCGCCGTCAACTACGTTAAGAGTCTTTCTTCGCTGAAGTTTTTTTTATGCGCCTTTTTTCGCGGTCAACTTTTGAGATCGCGCCTTTATTCGTGTCATCAATGTCATGTTTACCAATAAAATATGTAGCAGCAATTTCAATAATAGGCATGTTTTATTCAACCATCACAAGCAAATAGCTAAATCTTGGTCAAATAAAACGAAATTAGCTTATTTCCTATGTTAGCTTAATTTTGACAGTTGTTTGACTGCAAATAGTGTCAAAGTGAGCTTTTGCCTCTTTCTGATTGGCTGTAGGAGAAAATTTCTGATGCTGAATGGCAATGCCCCTGGTTCAATATACAAGCCAAGATAGCTTTTCATAAGCCAATATAATTATGTTGGGTAAGTCCTCCATACAAAATAAGCTAATAGCTTGAATTTCTGGGCAAATAAAACACGGCTAATGTCAAAATTACATTCAGTAATTCGCCATTGCTGGGACCAGGAATCGCCCTTTAGACCTTTAGTTTGGGCTGAATTTGCTATATTTTTTTTACGACTATTAAAAAAAGCAGCGGCATCTCCTAACAGTAAAATTAATATCTAACGAAAAAAAAGAATAATCAAAATCGGGTACAATTTGAAGAGTAGACAGCTTTTTTTGAAGTGAATACGCTCAAATAATGTCGTTTTCTTTTCTCGAAAAAAAATTTCACTTATATGGCAACATTATCAGGGTGCAACATTTTAAAGAAAGAGAACGCAATATGCATGTGAAGATACTGAGAAAGGAACACGAAAGCTTGACAGCCCTGGCACAGGGCAGAATAAATGCGTAACATTTAGGGAGTTCACAAGGTGTTGTATACTGTCGTACTGTTGTATGTCATAAACTTTAAACGGCTAAAACTATATTTAAGGAATTCGCAAGCTAACATAAAAGTTTTATTATGAAATTTCACACCGTTAAAAAATAGTTGGTGGTTATTTCAAGTCCTCTAAACATTTATTTAGCCGTTAAAAACTTTAAAACATACAACAATACGACAAGTACGACACCTTGTGAACCACCCAATTATTTCGAGAAAAGAAAACGCTATAAGACACATTAAGGAAAATCAAATTTCGTTATGTTTCAGGTGTTAAGCGGTCGAAAGAAAAGTTCTTTATGTTCACAAGATCATAAGAGACTGCAGTGTAGATTTAAACTACCACATACTTCATGAAACTTCATTTTTGTTTTTGCTTTCATTTCATAGGAATTGTAGAAAAAATTAAGCAAAACGAAGAATATTGTAACACTTAAATACTCCAATAAAAATCTGGTGCTTTTCTCGAGAAAAAACGCGACTTTTCTTGGGTTTTAGTGCTTTTTCAAATTCAAAACTTGGCAACACTGTGTAAAAGTGGTAAACCTATCAGTCTTTCTTCATTCATGGTACTACGCAACCATGTTTTTAACAGGCGAAGGGTTGAAAAACTTCTTTCTGAAGTAGCGTTACTAGCTGGAAGTGTGCCCAGAATACGGAGAAATTTGTTAATCAATGGAAAAGCATAGTCGTCGCATTTACCAAGAACTTCTGCTGCTGATTTTGGGAATGGCTTTTCGCTTACCTTATTTGTTCATTGTTCTGACCACACTTTATAATCTCCTTCCAAATTAATAGTGTCTTTTTCTAAGAAAAATTCTTATCGTTTTTCAAGCTATTTTACGCGTTCGAAAGCATTATTTTTTCATATAGCGCGTTATATTCCCTAATTTTAGATGAAAGTAATCAAAAATGCGTAATGCCTTTTTCGGCAATCTTCCTCGGTATAAATATTGCCTTTCGTTAAAAATCTTCAGTGTTAGATGGACTTTAATTAGCCTGATCCTTAGCGATATCGGTAAGTAACGTGTCAATGCAAGCGCTTTTTCTACGCATTTTATTGCTATCCCCCGATATAAAAGCGCTAAACTGTTGATAAATTTGATAAAATGTAAATTTATCAGTTTGATAAATGAACTGTCAAACTTTTTATTGAAATCTATTTAACCTAAGTTTATCACTTTATCAAACGATTTTGGTGGATAAATATAAAAATTTCAGCAAAATTCAACATTAACAGGTTACCAGGTTGTCGCTTTTGCTACGAACACATAAAAAGCAAAAGAACACAAAGGACGAGGTAAGAATAAAAACGTAACTAACTATATATATTATATAATAAACAATTTCATGCAATTATTTACCAAGGAGCGGCCATGAAAGAATGCGGATGAACTGATAAACTTAAGCAATTTATCCCTTCATTACTTTAGATGAAGACCCCTAAAATGAATATATTGGGTTAATATTAGTGCATTAGGCAATTTATGGCTAATTTGTGCGCATTATAGCAGAAGTGGGCATTCTGCTATATTTCATCGCTTTAATGAACTGTCTAATTTTGATTAAGCCGGGACGGTTGAACGGTTGTGGTAATGTTTTTAATTTTTAGTATATTTTTCAAGTCATTAAAATTTTTTTAATCCGCATACAAATCTCTGTTTACACAGTTGAAAGTAAAATTTTCTACATTCACAGCGGAAATAGACAAAAAGTAGTATCAGAAAGTTCGATTCGACATACATATCGATGGCTGAGTGGAAGATCGGCATATCTCGGCAGCCAGTTCGAAAACTCCCTATCTCACAATTTGGTTGAAGAACATCCTATTTTAGAATTTGATTCAACAACGCCCTATCTTTTTTTTTCTGAACTCATATATTTTGTTGCGATCTGTTTGTTTTTTTTTAACATTAAACAATATTTGAAACTTAAATACTAAATAAGAAAATAATCATGTGTGGAGTACACTCAGTGGCGCAACCATATTCTATTCGCAGCTATTAAATGTTATTAGAGATCTAATATTGATTGAAAGTGAGTGTGGAAATATGAGGATTTGGGGGATTATGAACTTTTTGTTGGTGCGCCAAGGCGTGCTTTTTAATTTCGGAACCAACAGTAGAGATTTTCAGGTCACAGTGTATTTGGTTGTTTGTGACATAGAGCGGAGCGTTCACAATTATTCTAAAGGTTATTGATTGCAATCTCTGCAAAATCTGGCAAATTTTTTTTTTCACTTTTATTTCAACATATTTTGATTAAAAGAAAAATGCTGATAAAAATAAAATATTTCACACAAACAACAAAAAATATAATCGATAATCGCATAAAAATTTTAAAATGTACTTAGCGGCATTGTGCTACTATGATAGCACGGCCGAGTAATCATAGCCAACTTATGTACAGTAGACTGCATCACTGCCCATAAAAAAGCGGTACCGTTTTTCCACTGGAATTATAAAATCTATGTATCATATTTTAAGACTTCCACCAAATAAACAGTTTTTTTTTTTAATTTTTTGAAAAAATTACCGCAGATGACTGAGTAGTTTACGCTTAAAAAGTTTTCATAAAAATATAAAAAAAAAAATTCTACGGAATCATAATAATGAGATTTTTGATGCTGTTTTTGCACTTTTTTCGAAGACTGGTTTAAGAAAAACTTAAATGACTCAGCCAAAACCTTACCATTTCGACTTATGAGGTATCATTTTCTGACACTTTTAATTTCTTTGCGAATAAGCTCACTCAAAATATGAAAAAGGGGGGTAAGATAAATGAGTGTCATTCCATGTTGAATTAAGATGTGTTGGTATTGAAAAAAAAAATAATTGGGATGTGAATGAGTTCTTTTGCAAAGAAACAAAAAGGGTGAGCAAATGATACCTGTGATACCTTATAAGTCTATATCGGTAAAGTTTTGGAACAGATTTTCAAGTTTTTCTTAAATAAATCTTTGAAAAAAGTTAAAAAACAGCATCAAAAATCTCATTATTATGATTCCGTTGATACAATTTTTTAATATTTTTATGTACACTGCCAGAACAAAGTTTTGGCACAGCAATTTTTTCACAATATATGCAACACTTTTTATTCTAATATTTTCCTGCCAATTTTGTATAAAAATATGGTTCATTCAACAACAAAAAACATAAAAATATAATTCCTAAACTTTGTGCAAAACTTGCGAAAATTCAGAAAATTTTCATCAAAATTTTCAACTTTTTAATCAGATGAGTTATGCAGTTATGCAGCCCATTAAATTCTAGCAAAAAAATGCAAGTTCGGAGTTAGTCAAAAATCGCGTTGATTTTTGAGAATTTTTTTTTGTTGAAGGTGTTTTGCATTTTTTCCATATAAAGTATTTTCGAAAAAAATTTTTTGTATGGAAGAGACTACGTGAAAAAAATTACCAAAAATCAACGATAATTCCTAGCTACTTAAACCTTGCACATTATTATAATAATTCTAAAAAATCTGATTAAAAAGTTGAAAATTTTCATGAAAATTCACTGAATTCTCGCGAGTTTTGCACAAAGTTTAGGAATTATATTTTTATGTTTTTTGTTGTAGAATGGACCATATTTTTATACGAAATTAGCGGAAAAATATTAGAATAAAATTTTGTTGCATATATTGTGAAAAATTTGCTGTGCCAATGCTTTGTTCCGGCAGTGTAGATTTTTTAAACTTAAACTGTTCTGTCATCAGAGGGGATTTTTCCAAAAACATCCTTTAAGAAACTATTTTGACTACAAAAAGAAAAATGTCCCTTTTTTTGTTTTGTACCAATAGCCGGATATAAAAATGTACCAATCTGTACAAATGGACCAATCGAGTGACACTGCCTTAAAAATGTATGTAATTAAAAAAAATAATTCAACAAATTCTCGTAAAAACTTCGAGTTTTTTAATTAGATTCTGAGTATTCAATTTTGTAGCCCATTGATTTCTAGTAAATAGAATAAAGTACAAGTTTCAAATGGCTAAAAACTACGATTTATTTTTTAGAATTTCTGAAAAAGATCGAAATTTGTACGAAAGTTTGTTGAATTGCGTCGTCGGCTAAGCTCATTGCTTCTGCAAGATCTTCATCAGGTACTTGTAATTGCCGGCTAGCAAAGCAGCAACAATTTATAAAAAAGCAAATGCTTGGCTGTTGTCGCTGTGCTAACAGTTTTTCAAACCCTGATAATTTCTATAGATATGCGCACGATACAAATAATTTTTACGGTATTTTCCCCGTGACAAATAAAAAGTTTTTGACAATTGGAAGAAATACAACTTCGAAAGTCTTTTTAAACGATTTTTCATTTTGCTACGTTAGAGCCGTTGCCGAGAAACTTATGGATGCATATACATATACATAAAAATTGCTCGTTTAAGATCATCAGAAAACTCTGGATCCGCCGCTGGTGCCAACAATTGCTCCTTCGGATGCTGGTAAATCAAATGTGTATAGCAGGTAAAGGATGGGACCCATCACACTGCTTTGAGGCACACCAGCTGAACTTTCGTAGAGTTCAAACTGCTCCTCGCCTTGCTTAACGAAGAAAAATCGATTTTTGAGATAAGACTCAATGGCTGCGTTTCTTTATACATTCCGGATAATCCCATTTCACAGCCGGAATAAACAGAATGCGTTTGAAATATACGTCAACATATCATCAGGAACGTAAATATATCAAAGTTTATCGGGAAGGTACTCTTTATTTTGTAAAGTAAGCCGTCATGCCATACTCGATCGAAAGCTTGAGATATATCGAGGAATGCAGCTGTACAATACTTTTTGTGTTCGAATGCAGTGTGAATGCAGTTTACAAGGCTGTGAACTTGTGCGATTGTGCTGTGTTTTTTCCTGAAACCGAATTGGTGATTAGGGATAATCTTTCTTTGTTCTATTACTGGCATCAATCTTTTGAGAAAAAGTGTCTCCAGAATTTTAGAGGCGATTGGTAGCAATAACTTGACTCAACTTTGTCTGCACTTTTTCCTGGATTAGGAATTATGTATTATTACTTGGGAAACATTCCATTGAGGTGGAACGAAACCAGATGAGAGAATTGCGTTATAAATATATGTCAGGAAAGTGATTCCTTCTTCCGGGAGCTGTTTTAATATTTCTCCAGTGATTAGATCGTAACCGGGAGCCTTCTTAGCTTTGAGTTTTTTGATCGCTTCCTTAACCTTGAGAATTTATTTATGGGTCGATCTATTTGGTAGGGTTGTTCGAGAGTCTGTCTTGCTTTTTGTGCAGTATTGGGAGAGGGTTCAATTTCATGCGGAGTAAACACATTTTTTAGGTGACGTGCAAATGTGCTTGCTTTTTCGAGATCACTTTTAGCCCATTGGTTGTTTTCCATTCTGATAGCGGGTTGTGCAAGAGTTGGCTTCTTTAATTTTTTTGCTGCTTTCCAGAGGGAATAATCGCTGGCAGCTCTAAGTTACTGAGATAATGATGAAGTTGGGAATTGCGTTCTTTTTGCAAGAGTTCTTTGAGCTCCCTCGTTAGCGTATTAAATCTTCTTTTATTTTCGGGATGTCTAGTCTGCTGCCACTTCTTTCTAGCCTGATTTGCTTAGAATGGGCGTTGATTAGGAATGTGCGATTCATCAATTAATCAAACAAGCTAATTAATCGAAATCCGATTAATTAACTAATCAAAGAATAATTATTTTTGATTAATCAAAATGATTAATTTTCCGATTAATTATATATTGGTTAATCAGAATCTAATTAATTTGGTTACTCCGCAAACTGATTAATTATAGCCTGATTAACCAGAAATCTGAGTAATTGCTGTTATATTTTGTTTTACATACATACATATGTATATACATATATAAAAATAGAAAAGAATTTATGTATGTACATATGTACGTATATAGGCAATTCTCACAAACTTCGAATTTTTTGTGAAAAAAATAATTTTTTTTGAAATCGTGAGCACATGTCTGTAATTTTTAGTATACGTTCCTTTAACTGCTAGAATACAACATCCAACGTGGTGCAACATTTTAAAGCGTTTTTAACGTTTTTTACGCGTTTTTTTAGAAATAAAAAGTGGGCGTAATTTTAGTCCGATTAAACAAATTTTCAGAATATAGCTTTTTTATGCCAAGGTCAATGATTATATACATACATTTAACCAAATAAAAACTGGGGCGCGACATTTCAGTAAGTTTTGGATATTTTTCTTTAGTTTATTTAATCTTTATTATTTATTGAAAGTATTGCTGATTACTTAGCACACACGATCAAATTTCAGACTTTGTGCAAAAATTATGAAAAATCTGAAAAGTTTGACCAAAATTTCTAACTTCTTGATCAGCATTGTTAGACAAAATTTTGGTATTCAGTTTTGTAGCCCGTCAAATACTAAATAAAACAGTTGTCCGATAGCAGTTTTAGGTACGCACCAGCTACAGTATGCTATAAACCCGCGACTGTCAGAATTTAAAAAAAGGAGTCACGCCTAGTGATAGAACTTTTTAGAAAAGTATCGATACTAGTACTCATATAGAATACTCTAAAAAAGTATCGATGCGAGTACT
Source organism: Rhagoletis pomonella (assembly GCF_013731165.1). Classification (NCBI taxonomy): domain Eukaryota; kingdom Metazoa; phylum Arthropoda; class Insecta; order Diptera; family Tephritidae; genus Rhagoletis; species Rhagoletis pomonella. The sequence goes on along the minus strand of NW_023460742.1, from coordinate 19,865 downwards.
CATATTTGCAAAAAAGTATCGATAATACTCGTACTTCTAAGTAGGGCATTCAATCCCGAAGCATTTTAACAATCCCGGGGTTTCGGGATGTAAAAATTCGAATCTCGGGATCCCGAGATTTTTCGGGATTTCGGTATCACAACAATTTTTTCGCATTTTACAGTATGTTCGCCTTTTTCAAACCACACAGATTCATTGTCAAAACATTTGGTCTTAGGGAAGCATAATGTTCCTTAGTAAAAGTATGTAATTTGATGTTTAAATATTTTTCATTCTAAAATATCTATATTACTTGTCAAAAACATCTACTCATATTTACAGAAATCCTTTTCAAAAAAAAGGCCAACAAAGTAAAATGAAGAACAACTCGGGCAGAATTAAAAAAAAGCTTTAAAAGCTTGTTGTGTTTTGAATTGCTACCAGATTTTTCGTTATTACACAGTTCTTGCACAAAATATTTGAACAAGTACAGTTATTCAGGCAGTTCCTGAAATTCTTTTCCAAGTGCAAATGACTCAAGTGCACTTTGCATCCAAATTTCTTTTTCTTCTTTTTTTCGTTTTCCACATATCTTTCATTCTGTAAATGAATCGGAGTTGTAATCCCGGGATTTCGGGATATGGAAAACTGTCCGGGATCCCGGAATCCCGGGATTCTGGATCCCGGGATTGAATGCCCTACTTCCAAGTATTCTCAAAGCAAATGCAAAAAGTAAACAAAAATCAGATTGCTTTGCTTTTTTCACCTCTTCCTATTTGTAAATTGAATAGTCACTGCTCTTAATAGTTTTAATCTGAACTAAAGCAGTTTTTGGAATAAACTTCCGATAAATTAGTTTTACATGCGTAAATTAAATGTTTATAGCAAAAAGCTTATTCCAAGTTTTTAAAAGCAAATATTTTATAATTGTGTGAAGATAAGCTCTCCTTCATAAAAATTTTCTTCAAGAATGGGCTGGATTTCCCAACGAAGGTAGAATACATGGGTTAACGACGGCTGCCTTATGCTGGAGAGTGGCCAAGTTGTCGAGTCGGAAGACCATCCTCTTCCACCATTCATTATCAGAGGGGAGGCAAGATTTTCGTTTTTCAATTACTTAAACATTTTTACCCGAAGCCAATGTTGAAATGACCGCTACATTTTCTTCTAGGTTGTGTAAAAATTTCATAACTGTGTCAATTACCAGTAGCTCACTAAAACAAAATATGTTTTAACTAGCAAACCCGGCGAACTTCGTCCCGCCCAAAATTAGATTTTTAGTTTAAACATTTTGGTGGTGGTCGTTTGCCGCCTTAAATAACCTAACGAAAGTGTTATGTCCATGAAGAAGTTCTCTGGCGGCAACAATGATCCGGATCTATAGTGAATCTGCCCTAGAAACTTTATCTTATAGTTGGTGGCAATTTCGAAATGGGTGCGTATCATTGTTTAACAGAAATCCTATATATGTATGTACATACCAGCAGGGGCGGCGGCAGACGTGGGTATGGTGGGTAGTACTACCCATCTGATATTTTCAGAGATGGGAAATTACCCACCTGATATTTTTTTAGAAGAAAAACAAGTCGAATTCAAAATCCTGTTTTAACCACAGCTGAAGAGTATTATCGGAAGATATATTAAATTCTTGACAAAGGTATTTGCTCCCTGAGAAGTAGATTTGATACTGAATCGGCAACGTTTTATAAAACTTGAGAAAAGTTCATTCTTGGTGAGACAGTAGATATGAAGAATATGTCACGTTCTATAATAATGTCACGTTTTATAATGGTGATTGTGACGAATGCAAATTCAATAGCGATAAAGATATGGCTCTGTGCATAATGAGGCGTACCGAGCAAAATCCAAGATCCGTGAAAGACGTTGTGCAATTTTTGCGTGACATTGTGTGTGGGACTTGTTCCTGAATTGGTACGCTCCATTAGAATACTTGTTACAATTCCAGGGTCTTCATGCTCTAACGAGAGGAGCTTTTCTATTTTGCGTAAGGTGAAAAATTATTTGCGATCGACAATGCACCAATAAAGGCTCAACCATGTAGCAATATTGCCGTCTTATCCATGAACTCATGAACGACTTCATTTCTCGAAATTCAAAACGAATAGCCGTGTTTTCACTGCAGAAACAAATTTTTTCCAAAATTTGATTAAGTGATTATTTCCATGAAATATATACACTGGCGATCAAAACCGAGTGCATGTACGACATTTTATTACTTACAGTAACTTAACTTTTTTAATAAGAAGCGGATTGCTTTGGTCCATATTAACTAAGGAATAAAGCCTTGTATACAGAAAAACTAAACTTAAGAAATAAACAAGCGATTCACAGCAAAAACGAAAGGCAACTGCATTGACTCAGTTTTAAACTTTTCTATTTTGAGATTTTCGGAGGTTGATATCAAGAGGATTGTGTTGACTCCCTTGCTTTTAATAGCGATTTTCATACGTCTGGAATGCTCTCTACTGAGTTTTCTATGATTTTGCTTGGAATATTACCCCATTATAATTTTATTCGCCTCCAAAGCTCTTCCATGTTACTCGGAGCTCGCTTGCGCTATGCTAATCCTCTCTTGACCACAGCGCTCAATTTTTCGATGGCGTTGAGGTCTGGGATTTGTGATGGCCATTACATTACGTTAAATTTTTGCTCAAGCAGCCGACGGTGTCGAATATTTTCAGAATCCTTTGGATCTCCGTCCTGCTGGCAAGCAACTTCTTCCTCATAGAATATGGAGATAGACTTCCTTGTTCATTATTCCCTTAATATTAACTAAAGGTACCAAATACCACCAAGTAAAACACTCCCAAACAGCTTATTATTAAAAAATTTATGTTACTGTAAGTAATAATATGTCGTACATGCACTCGGTTTTGATCGCCAGTGCACATATGTACATTAGACTGCATCACCAAAAAAAGTTGCGGTTTGTCCGCCGGGACTACAAAATCTATTATATTTTAAGACGTCCACCAAAATATTTCGGAAAAATATTAAGATTTAAGCGAGCTGGACCGATTTTAAAATACCTCCAAAAATGGAGTTTTTTATGAGTAAAAATAGTAGGCTCAAAAAATCTGCATAAAAATATTTAAAAATCTTTTCAACGGAATCGTAATAATGAGATTTTTGATGCTGTTTTTTTTTACTTTTTTAAAGATTGATTTACGAAAAACTTAAATAACTGGGCCAAAACGATTCTGATTTAGGCTCTTGGGATCTCAATAGAAAGGTATTTCCCACTATTTTTATTTATGTGCAAAAAAAAGTCATTCGTGTCCCAATTCTTTTTTTCAAATACCAACACATCTTAATTCAACTTTGAATGATGTTCGTTCATACTTTCCTTTCTCTTTCATCCTTTGAATGAGTTTATTAGCAAAAAATAAAAAGGGTGATAAAATATCTTTCCAATGATACCTCACAAGCCTAAATCGGAAGATTTTAGGTTCAGTTATTCAAGTTTTTCTTATACCAATCTTTGAAAAAAGTTAAAAAACAGCATCAAAAATCTCATTATTACGATTCCGTTCAAAATTTTTTTTTTTTTACATTTTTATGTAAATTTTTTAAGCTTAAATCGTTTTGTCGTTTGAGGGGAATTTTTCAAAAAGCATCTATGAGAAACTATTTTTACTCATAACAAACTCCATTTTTGGAGGTATTTTCAAATCGGTCCAGCTCACGTAAATCTTAATATTTTTTCGAAATATTTTGGTGGACTTCTTAATATATAATAGATTTTGTAATTCCAATGGAAAAACAGTACCAATTTTTTTTGTATGTGGAGTGATGCAGTCTAATCCCTGCAAAAAATGGGACTAATCCGGGATGACTCCGGGAGCAATCGCAAAGGAGCATGCGACTAATACCACTTTTGATCTCTTTATATGGAATGAACTGATCGCTTTTGTTCCGGCATGTCCTATGAAGAGACTAATTGTTCACATTTATACCCGAAAGGGTATAAAAAGCGACTAGTCACTTTTAAAAAATAAAAATAAAAATTTGCGCCAGCTGAGATTCGAACCGGGTTGCTCAGTTTTGTTAGGCGAATACTCTCTCTGTGTGCCAACGCCGCACATGAAATTTCATTGACTAAGAGCGTACATATCATTAAATCGTTAATAGTACCCGTTAGAGATGAGTTGGGGACTAATTGATCTCCAATTATACCCATAAGGGATGAGTCGAGACTAATCGACCTCAATTAGCACCCGTATGAGACTAGTTGCGACTAATTAATGCTCAATTGTACCCGATTGAGAGTAATCTCGGAATACTCTCTTTAGAGATTAGTCCCACAATTTTTTGCAGGGATGTACATGGTATGTATGAAAAATAAATGTATTATACACATATACATATGTAATACTTCTTATTGGCAGTAAGCTACCCTCCAGTACTGCTGGAGTCAATCGCTACTTTTGAACCGCTACTGCACCGACTCCTAGGTAAGTAGCTACTCTATTAACCCGTGGTAGTGCACATGGTAGTGCAGAGTCGAACCAGTCGTAAGTAGAATAGCGAAAAACTACGACAGAGGGCGCGCATAAATCACGCAAGCGACTACTTTAGTAACTCCCGGTAGTGCAGAGAGAGCCGATGGTGACTACCGCCTAGGACATTGCCTTGTAAAAGTAATCGATGAATTACAATGCAAGTAGTCGGTCGGTAATTGACGGTGTTTATCAGGTAGCTACCGATTCAGCAGTCCTGTAGTCGCTCCCCCGTACTGCAGGGTACTTTTGAACCGCTACTGCACCGACTCCAAGGTAAGTAGCTACTCTATTAACCCGTGGTAGTGCAGAGACGAACCAGTCGTAAGTAGAATAGCGAAAAACTACGACAGAGGGCGCCCATAAATCACGCAAGTGACTACTTTAGTAACTCCCGGTAGTGCAGAGAAAGCCGATGGTGACTACCGCCTAGGACATTGCCTTGTAATTGACGGTGTTTATCAGGTAGCTACCGATTCAGCAGTCCTGTAGTCACTCGAAATTCATATCTTACAAAATTGCAAACCTGGGAATATCAGCTTATCAGTTGTTTGCATGTCTGACTCGCGTATGCAGGAATATGAATTGATCAGTTGAGCATCTTCCTAGGAAGTTTAGAAATGAGCAACTCGCGTATGCAGGGATATGAATCGGTCAGTTGACCGTCTTCCTAGGAAGTTTAGAAATTAGCAACTCGCATATGCAGTGATATGATATCATCAGTTGAGCGCTACAATGGTTCATATGAATTCAGTATTAAAATTTCTTGAAAAGGACAAGAACAAAAAATATTTTTCTCTTACAACGAAATGACCTCGTTCCCTGCCCCGCGACCTATTACTAACTCGCTTACTTTTTTCAGAAGTGAAACTTTTTGATGGGCCTTCAACAAGTACTGCTAACAGTCTTATAAGCAACCTAGAAATAATTTTAGATTCCTCCAGCGAAAGCGAAGGCTGGGATGTAGAATCTGGAGACATTAAAAAATGTTAAATTAAAGCTCAATTGAAGGCATATCTTAAATGAGCACGAGCTCATCTCGATGAAAATCATCTCGATTGGTGGAAAACTAAACTAAAATACGACAAATCGACAGATCTGTAGCTCGTTTCTGTAACTCTTCTCTACCGATTACATCTCTACTGGTAGAGAATATACTTCATTCTCTACTACTCAAAGTGGGTGACGCCGCACCCTGGGGTGCCGCGAGCTTATGCCTGGGGTGCCGCTAGTGACTAGAGTATACTAGTGGTGCGGGCAAATTCTTTAGACTTTCCATACACAACGCAAGAGGTTTGATCAACTTCAACATGTTGGCCAGAAAATCAAAAAATTTTGATTTTTATTAAAATTATCTTCAGCGGCTCGTCAAACCCCCCAGCAAAAAATCGGTAATCGCTTTTAGAGGTAACGTGTTCTAGAAGGCATAGCGTTGTAATGCCTTGGAATTTTTTCGCTTCTTTTAGGCATTGTCGGTAATGCAAAGTAGAATATTTTATTTATTTCGCTTCTTTGTTTCATTTTGGGGAATACAAAGTAGAATGGCCTATAATATTTCTTTCTTAATTCGCTTCTTTGCTTCATTTCAGGAAATGCAAAGTAGAATGTCCTACAATATTTTTTTTTTCGCTTCTTTGCTTCATTCAGGGCATGCAAAGTAGAATGTCCTACAATATTTTTTTTTATTTCGCTTCTTTGCTTCATTTCGGGGAATGCAAAGTAGAATGCTGCATCGTAGTCAGCTGAAAAATAGAATGAATATCCAAAAAATCTTTTTCTACCGTTAGTTTCTGTGGAAATTTGTCTCGCATAAAAATCATGTTTTGCTTTGTTCAATTTGCAGCGAAGTTGAAGTCAGTCAATGAAGTGAAGTATAAGAGTGAGGAAGTACAATTTTAAGCTTAATTAAATATGCATGTATGTACATACCGATTTTTAAGTAAAATCTAAATACCTAAATACATACAAATGTATGTATAAAAACTGATTTATAAAAATTTTAATTAATTTTAATCTTTTAAGACATTTTCTGATTTAATATAAATAAGTATGTACTCATCTGGTCATTCTACATTAGTTTCTCTGTAAGGCATTCTTTGTTCGCTTCTCTGGATTCTGTTTATCCATGCGTTCTCCCTTCGTTTGAAGGTAATGCTGCGGGTAAGGGATTACCGCCCATGTTAAAATAAGGCCTTCCTGAAGCGAAAGGGTAAGCGATTCCTATCGCCTAGCTCGTTTCCACTTTCGCTTCTGTGGTAATCGTGTTTTTTGCTGGGCCCATACACAACACAAATAGCTTGTAGCAAAGGGATATTTCGCTCTTAAGCGTAGTTCCCCAGTACGTTTTGTCAGCGTAAAATTGAATCAGAAAATTTTCAGAAAAATAGCCGAAAACGTACCCTTTTCACAACCGCTTTCGGTACTTTTGTAGACCTAATCCGCGTTTAGTGAGGTACCCGTTCGCAATGCAAATGGAAGAAGAACGAACTACTTCAGACTTACGCCACTAGCAACGAAATTTTTGAAGCTATCGACAAATTTGTACAGAACAATGGTTTGAAATGAAGCACGTGTGTGGATATTTGCGGTGGTTGGAAAAACGAAAGGAGCGATGTCTAGGATGAAGCAAGAGGCAGAAAACGCTACGAGAAGTCACTGTATGATCCCTCAGTATTCCCTGGCGACTTGAAAGAAAGAAAACTGCCATATTTTAGTAACTACTGAAGATTATTCACTCAAAATTGATATTTACAACAATTTTTAGACGAAAAATAAGAATATCATAAATTTTTGGAAAATGGGCGTAGCCACGCCCACTTATGGTTATATGTGTATACTTTGGTAAACGCTGCACCAATTTCTTCCAACCAGTTGTTGGCCTGGTACAGCATACCAAATGGCCGAAAATTTTTAAAATCGGACAATAACCACGCACACTTCCCATATAACGGTAATTTAGAAAAATACGAAATCTTCGATAAATCAGTAAATATTAAAGCTAATTTATTCAAAATTTATGTTTGGAACAATTCTTTATCAAGAAATACGTTTATGATAAAATTTTGGAAAGTGGGCGTGGCACCGCCCACTTATGATCACATATATATATATCGGTAGCCGTTCTACCCCTTTGTACTAAACTCGGTATGGTTATTGTGCTTGCCACATAGAAGCAAAGCGTTGAAAATTGTTGAAATCGGAATAAAATTAGGGTCGTTTTTCATATAACAATAAATTTCAGAAATGCTTGAAATTTCAATATTTCGAAATTTAAGGACGCTAACTTATCAAAATTGATACACCCAGGCTTACCATGTAGCGGTAGCTTGCGGAAAGGTAAAAAACATATATTTAATACTTGCGTCGGGTATTTAATGTCGCAAAGTTATTGATCGGCTGTACCGATTTTTTTGGAATTTCGGTTATAGGTTCTGGATGGGCTTCTCATTGTCTTAGGTAAAAAAAGTTCAGATACTTCCCTAAAAATGGAACTGCAGGATTTTAAAAATCCTATGAATCTAACATACATGCCCACATAGTAGCGCTGAGAGCGCCCTCTGCTGTTAATTCGTGCGGAATACAGCGCAAAGAAAGGGTTATGTGTACATATACATACGTGCTAATAATAATAATAATAATAATAACAATAATCCCAACGGTTTTTACCCTCCATTCCCGCCCATCCGCACGAGGGGCGCAGTCCGCATGACGTAGGGAACCAGTATTTTCAATTTTTGCGCCGAGTCACGATAGACAGGAGTTTTTTAAGTGTCGAGATCTAAAACTGTTCAGCTACAGACCTAAATTCATCAGCTGATTTTATGTCTTTATGTATATATAATTTATTGAGAGAGGAGAATACCGCTTTCTTAATAATGAAAAGCGGATATGATATATCAAACGTGCTGGAATAAGAGTTAAAATCCTGGCATAAGCAACGGAGTGGGTCATGCAATTCAAAATTAGTTTTACAAGCTTTCAGAAATAGGGGACAAAAGTGTCTTGATACCCGGGAGGGAACATTAAGGCTAACTTCACCCAGAAGAAGCGGACTTGATATTGAGCCTGTCAGTAATTTAACTATAACAAGTAAGAAAGTTTAAGTTCGGGCGGAGCCGAACATTAAATACCCGGCGCAAGTATTAAATATGTGTTTTCCACCTTTCCGAAAGCTACCGCTAATAAGCCGGGGTGTATAAATTTTAAGTAAATTAGCGTCCTTAAATTTCGAAATGTTGAAATTTCAAGCATTTCTGAAATTTACCGTTATATGAAAGGCGGCCGTGATTTTAGTCCGATTTCAACAATTTTCAACGGTTTGCTTTTATGTGGCAAGCACAATAACCATTCCGAGTTTGGTACAAATTGGTAGAACGGTTACCGAGATACATATACATATGTGATCATAAATGGGCGGTGCCACGCCCATTTTCAAAAATTTTATCATAAACGTATTTCTTGGTAAAGAGTTGTTGCAACCATCAATTTTGAATAAATTAGCTTTAATATTTACTGATTTATCGAGGATTTCGTATTTTTCTAAATTACCGTTATATGGGATGTGGGCGTGGTTATTGTCCGATTTTAAAAAATCTTCGGCCATTTGGTATGCTGTACCAGGACCAACAACTGTGCCAAGTTTGGAAGAAATTGGTGCAGCGGTTACCAAGATATACACATGTAACCATAAGTGGGCTTGGCTACGCCCATTTGCCAAAATTTTTTAACATTCTTATTTTTTGTCTAAAACTTATTGTAAATCTCAATTTTGAGCGAATTATCTTCAGTAGCTACTAAAATATAGCAGTTTTCGTATTTCTGAAAATGACCGTTATATGGGAGGTAGGCGTGGTTATTGTCCGATTTTGCCCATTTTCAATACCATCCGTCCTACGCCCGAAAGAAGTACACGTACCAAGTTTCGTTAAGATATCTTAATTTTTACTCGAGCTATCGTGTGCACAGACGGACGGACAGACGGACGGACGGACAGACAGTCACCGCTTAATCGATTTCTCTTTTCATCCTAATCATTTATGTATACATTTGTCTATATCTATCTCGATTCGTTTTGCCTGTTACAAACAACCGTTATGTGCACAAAGGCGCTCGGGTATAAAAAAACAAATATGTATGTACAGTTCATGGAGAAATAATGTAGGCAATTATGTATGTACAGTCATTTATGTTGCCACACGGAGCAACTAACATAGCTGTTAGCACTTACATTTGTATATGCATATTTATGTACATACATATGTATGTATGTACACTCCCAATCAATGAAATAAACTCAATAATTTTTTTTTTTCCACTTTGATTTTATTTTTTGTTAAGTAGGCTATCAGCACAACCCTTGTTGCTTTTGTTAGAACAGAGCCTTAGGCAAATGCAAGAGAAAAGAGTTGACACTAGAAGTTTACCAAGAATGATAGAATACAAGATTGCGCCAATGAGAGAGGATTTTTGAGCGTAATTTTTGCGTGACGTCATCTTTGTGCAATTGCGAGAGAGAAATGCCAAAACGCATATAAAAATATGTAAACAATGCAGAAAATATTGTTAATTTTAATACTCATGGCCCAATTTTGCAGGAATCAATAAATATACAAAGATTGATTAATTAGGAACACGTAGCAATCATTTTGGACATGTAGCCCTTTAGATAAGTACGATTTTTAGCACATGAAAAAATCGATGTATTAACAGTGTTTTCAATTTCATGTAGACCAAAAGGAAGGAGTGCAGCAAAGTGAATTTTTGGACTTGCCATTTTAAAAAGCCATGCAGAGTGCATATTTATATTTGTGGACGATAGCCAACCACCATAAACTCCACAGCTGTTGACTCCACAGCTTTTATTTTATGACTTTTGTACCATTTCCGAGAGGATGCATGAGTGTGGCTTCTTTGGAAGCAGATATTCTTTGTCAGTAAAACATAATTTAAGCTGAACTTTTAAATGTATAATAATTTGGGCACTGTTTTGTATTAGGTACGTAACAGCGCGGTAAGATGCCGCTTGAATTAGCGCCTGGCGACCTTATCCACTGGTGCATTACCTCATACCAGCACTAAAAGAATCAGGTACTAACAAAAATAAGTAGGTAGTGAAGTTCATGTATCTATTTACTGTATAAACTGCTTTTGTATGTATGCCATTGCCAGCAAACTAAACCAGCAACTGTCTACATTAACCATGGAAATATACCTACTACTATTCACCAACGAAAGGCCAACATAGTTCCATGTAGAAGCTCATAGCTCACACACATAGCACAAAGCTCGATTTGGTGTTTAATGCATGTCCTCGCCGGCAGAACTGCTTCCACTTTTTCGCCAGGTTTGCGTCCGTAGGAAACGAAAAAAAAAAAACTTATATAGCACGCTTTCCTTTTGTTTTCGCTATTACACTTTGCCACTGCACACTTCATTTTGCTTTTTAATGTCTCAATAATTGTTTAAAAGCACGCAGAAATATTAACACACAAATAATAAAATTGTTATTTGGTTTTTTCGTATGCTCACATTCAACAATTGCACCAAGATGACGTCACGCACACAGCTCATTCTGTCAAAATCACAGAGAGCGGATTAGCGGTACCGCGATTGGCGCAATCTCTATTTCTCTCAATCGTGGAAGTTTACAGTTAGGACACATTTGTATTCTGCTTTGCCTATGCTAAAAACATGTGCTTTTAAGCGATCACTGGAATAGATTCAGAAGCTATAAGTTTAGTTTGCCATTGGCTGTGCGACTGAAAAGGTGTATTTTGTTATGTATGTATGTTGTTATGGCTTGTAATTTTCTATTTTCATACCGCAAAATGGGTCGTGGTGCTGTACTACCTTCGGAGGAACAGGGGAAAATATTGGCTTATCGAGACAGCAATTTTACAACCAGGCAAATAGCAGAAAAAGTGTCTAGAAGTCAGACTGTTGTGTCTCATTTCCTTAGAAATCCATCTAATTATGGGAAAAATATGACAAAGCCCAACAGAAAAGTGCTTAAGCCTTGCGAAGAGCGCAGAATTCTCCGGGAAGCCTCAAATTCAAAGTGCTCTGCAGTGAAAATTCGTTCATATTTAGAATTAAATGCAAAACATCTAAAAAGATTAAAACTAAAGAAAAAACCACCACTTACAGACGTTCGTAAACATGCTCGCAGCGTTTTTGCTCGGAGTCACATGACATGGAATAGTGAGTGGTACCAAATCGTGTTTTCTGATGAAAAACGTTTTAATTTGGATGGCCCAGACGGGTTCAACTACTACTTCGTAGTAGTAAGAAAGGAAGAACTCCATTTAATTCGTCACCATAGTCGTGAGGGAGGTATAATGGTAATCTCTTATACTCCAGTTCGTTTCATCCAAGATGAATGCCACACGCTATAGAGCGCTGCTCGAAAAAGCTTTTCCACATTTTTTAAACATTTTTGGGCCATTACCATGGACATTTCAACAAGATAACGCCCCGATTCATACTGCTCGAGCCGTAAAAAAGTGGATAAAGGACCAAAATGTAACCTTAATGGATTGGCCTCCATACTCTCCTGATCTGAATATTATCGAGAACGTGTGGGGATGGCTCTCCCGTAAAGTCTACCAATCTGGCAGACAATTTGAAGACATTGCATCATTAACAAATGCCTGGAGCGATCTCTCATTGGATATTCTTAAGTCTCTTTACGATTCATTGCCAAACCGAATTTATGAAATAATTTCAAATAGAGGTGGATACACACATTATTAATTAACCTTAAAAATTTGAATTAAAACTGAATTTTTGGAAGATTTTGTTTTTTATATTAGTGCTAAGTCGTTGAATCTATTCCATTGATCGATAAGAAGTCGTTAATTTTCAGGTTCACTTAGAAGAAGTAGTATTAAACAAAAACCTTTTCACATAGATCTCTAATTTTTTTTAGTTCATTTGAGAATTTAATACTGAATAATAAAAAAATATATACTTTGGTTAATTTCTTCGTATTTTCATTTTAAAACTTCAATATTTCATGAAAATAGCCTGAGTCTATTTCATTGATCGGGAGTGTACATAATTACGCATAAAAACCCTGCTGCTATGTTTTTTTGTACGTAAGTGGGCGCAATATTAGCCGTGTTTTATTTGTCCAGAAATTTAAGCTTTTAGCTTATTTTGTATGGCGGACTTATCCAACATAATTATATTGGCTTATGAAAAGCTATCTTGACTTGTATATTAACAAGAGGCATTGCCATTCAGCATCAGAAATTTTCTCCTTAAGCCAATCAGAAAGAGGCAAAAACTTACTTTGACACTATTTGCAGTCAAACAACTGTCAAAATTAGGCTAACATAGGAAATAACCTAATTTCGTTTTATTTGACCAAGATTTAGCTATTTGCTTGTGATGGTTGAATAAAACATCCCTATTAAAAGCAGCAACTCTTATCTATCTAAGTATGTACTAGGGATGTTCCGAATGTGGAATTTTAGACATCCGCGGATGCGAATGCGGATGTTTAAAACAGGGACCGCAAATAACGATTATCCTTTGAAATTTCAACTCAAAAAAACACGCGGAAAGAGAAATGCTACGTGCATAAGGAGTAAACCAATATATTTCTTATTACTCGGAGTACCTTCAGCGGCACTGATTTTTATTTTTTAATTTTTACGTATAAAAATCTAGTTTAATCATTATATTTTGAGTTTTATTTTTTACTCAGAAAATAATCGTTATGCTTTGAGTTTTATTTTTTGCTCGGAAAATGGTTACGTTTTAAGTTTTATTTTTTGCTCGGAAAATAATCGTTACGTTTTAAGTTTTATTTTTTGCTCGGAAAATAATGAATACGTTTTAAGTTTTATTTTTTGCTCGGAAAATAAATCTTAATTTTTGCGTATGCATATGCGCATGCGTGAATAGACAGGGGGGCGACTGCATTGAACCTTTAACGCCACTGTGGAGTGGGTAATGAAAATACAGATACCACGGCAGAAACAAAGAGAACCACATTTCTAAAGAAAAAGTGCAAAAAAGCGCATACGCATACGCAAAAATTAAGTTTTATTTTCTGAGCAAAAAAATAAAACTCAAGAAATAACGATTATTTTCCGAGCAAAAAATAAAACTTAAAACGTAACCGTTATTTTCCGAGCAAAAAATAAAACTTAAAACGTAACCAATATCTTCCGAGCAAAAAATAAAACTTATAACGAAACCATTATTTCCCGAGCAAAAAATAAAACTTAAAACGTAACGATTATTTTCCGAGCAAAAAATAAAACTCAGTTAATAACGATTAAAAAGTGATTTTTATAATAAAACTTATAATCGTTACGGTCCCTGGTTTAAAAGCTAACATCCGCGGATGCGGATGCGAATGCGGATGTCATGTATTTTTAAGAAATAATTTAGGTGGGTAAATTAGGTGATTTAGGTAAATAAAAAATGGAAAGGTTAATAATTTTTAATATCTGCCTTATTCTGAGTTTTGTCCGAAAAAATGCACCCGAAAATTTGTATTCCGCCCATGGTAAATATGTACATGAAAACCAAAAGTGAAAAGTGAACCGGTTCGGGGAAAATTAAACTCATGATAAGACTGAATGTTTTTTTAGTACTTGAATTTAAAAATTGGAACATTGCGCTTAGTAAAAACTTTTTGAAGGGTCGTAAGTCAAACCTGCGCCACTATATAACTACTCGCTCGAGGCGACAAACTTGAAAAACTTGAAACTTGGCAAAATTGTAAATTCTTTTCGATTGACACTGCACTCGTTGAGAGGACTTTCAGTTATATTTATTTATTTTTATTGCGGTGCAATAATTACTTTTTGAGAATTTCATCGGGGCTGCAAATGTCGGATGTATCCTTCTGACGTTCTTCACAATCTAGCATCATGGCACAATCGTTAATTAGACACCGTTTTTTTCGAAAGAATTCTTCATTCTCATTCTTTTGGTTGTTTCGGAATTTGTCACGCCATCAGCGTTTTTCGATTTTAGTTTTTGTAACTCATTTTTAACGCTTTCTTCTGTGACTGGTTAGATATACGTCTGTGTACTTGCACAATATTCCAGGGACCGAAAATAACAGTTATTTTTTCCGAGTTAAATTCGGCCTAATATTCTTTATTCCGAAATAAACGTCCTATCCGGATAATACAGAAACCGCTTATCCAAATTAAACAAATTTGGTATCATATGAAAGAGGACTGAAATGGCTTAAACAGAAATAACGAATGAAGGTTACCACCTCTATTTATATTTTTTTATAACTTAATACTAAAGAAATTCATGTAAATACATACCTGACCTAATGTTTGTTCTATGGAAATTAATTAACATTTTTTATTGAAATATTTTTCAATGTGTGGCTTTCCTCTTTTAGATATTTCAGTTTTAAAGCTATTTAAGTCCTCTTTCATTGGATACCAAACTTGTTTAATTTGGATAAGCGGTTTGTTTATTATCCGGAAAGTACTTTTATTTCGGAATAAAAAATATTTGGCCAAGTTTAACTCAAAAAAAATATAACTGTAATTTTTGGTCCCTTCATTATTCGCATTCGCAAAAGATCCGCATTGATTTTTGCGAATGCGAAAGCGAATGCGAATGTTAAAATTAGTGCGGAAGCTCCGCGGTTGCGAATGCGAATGCGAATATTCGCAACAACCCTGGTATGTACTTATGTATATCGCAAAGCTCGTGAACGGCTAAACAGATTTTTTTTGAAATTTCGGATACCCGCTGCAGACGTTCATAGAATGGTTATCGGCTAAAAACAATCTCGATATATAAAAGGGGCGTAAAACCTCCCATACGAACCGAGTTTCTCATACTCCATATCTCTGGGAATGTTCATGGTAGAGTTCTGGAACTTGGTATAGAGATTTACGAAATCCATCGCATAGTCTCGGAAAAAAATTGCAGCTATCGGAAAAGGGAGCGCGGCACCTCCCATACAAACCGAATATTCATACTGCATATCTCTGGAAGTGTCCATGGTAGAGTAATGGAACTTGGTATTGGCGCATATGAAATCGATCGCATAATCTTGGAGAAAAATTGGACCTATTGGAAACGGAGGCGTGGCACCTCCCTTTCAAACCGAATTTTTCATACTGCATATCTCTGGAAGTATTTATGGTAGAGTACTGGAACTTGGTATGGAGATATATGAAATCCATCGCATACTCCTGGATAAAAATTGGAGTATTTGAAAAGATCGCGTGGCAATTCCCATGCAACCCGAATATTTCATACTGCATATTTCTGGAAGCGTTCATGGTAACATTTTTAAACTTGGTACGGAAATATATGAAATCAATCACATTCTCAAGGAGAAAAATCGGAGTTGTTGGAAAAGGGCGTTGCACCTCCTATACAAACCGAAATTGTCATGCTGTATATCTCTGGAAGTGTTCATGGTAGAGTACTGGAACTTGGTATGGAGATATATGAAATCAATCGCATACTCATGACGAAAAATTCGCACTATTTGAAAAGGGGGTGTGGGGCCTCTCATACAAACCGAACTGTTCGTTGCAGAGCTGATTCACTTATTCCTTACCTCGGGTGGGGGTAACAAGTAATGCACTTGACATTCTTATCGTATGTTTGTGTTTGGATACATACATATGAATTTATATATGTACATGTAAGCGTACAAATTATATTTTCTTCTATTTATATTTTCTTCAGTGGACTGTATTTTAGTTTTGGTGCAAGTGTACAATTTTTATCTTTCCTTTGTATATTCAAGGATTAGAAATGTTTATTACAATTTTAAGTTTGAGTATTTTTAATACCCAGGCATATACATACATATGTATGTCAAAGATGTTTAAACACGAATTTTTCATAACAAGTATTTCTGGAAGTGCTCATGGTAGAGTACTGAAACTTTATACGAGCGTGGCACCTCCCATACAATTAGAATTTTTCTTATTGCATATCTCTAGAATTGTTCTTGGTAGAGTACTGGAACTTGGTGTGGTGATATATGAAATTAATCGCATAGTCATGGAGAAAATATGGAGCTATTGGAAAAGAGGACGTGGCACCTACCATACAAGCCGAATTTCATACTGCATATCTCTGGAAGAATTCATGGTACAGTACCGGAACACTTCGTATGGAGATATATGAAA
This sequence comes from Rhagoletis pomonella, assembly GCF_013731165.1. NCBI lineage: Eukaryota > Metazoa > Arthropoda > Insecta > Diptera > Tephritidae > Rhagoletis > Rhagoletis pomonella. The sequence continues at coordinate 3,226 of NW_023460742.1, read as the reverse complement.
TTAATCCCATACTCTTTGAGAAAAATGGGCTCTTTAAAAAGTGGGCGTGGAAACGTACAAAGGTACTGACTTTCACATATCTTTGAATGTGTATAGAATTCTTTTGTAGGTACCCTGCAAAAAATGCAACTAATCCGAGATGACTCCTGGAGCAATCGCAAAGGAGCATGCGACTAATACCACTTTTGATCTCTTTATATGGAATTAACTGATCGCTTTTATTCGAGCATGTCCTATGAAGAGACTAATTGTTCACCTTTATACCCGAAAGGGTATAAAAAGCGACTAGTCACTTTTAAAAAATAAAAATAAAAATTTCCGCCAGCTGAGATTCGAACCGGGGTGCTCCGTTTTGTTAGGCGAATACTCTCTCTGTGTGCAAACGCCGCACATGAAATTTCATTGACTAAGAGCGTACATATCATTAAATCGTTAATAGTACCCGTTAGAGATGAGTTGGGGACTAATTGATCTCCAATTATACCCGAAAGGGATGAGTCGAGACTAATTGACCTCCATTAGTACCCGTATGAGACTAGTTGCGACTAATTAATGCCCAATTGTACCCGATTGAGAGTAATCTCGGAATACTCTCTTTAGAGATTAGTCGCACAATTTTTTGCAGGGTATATTTGTGAGTGAAATCCTAAATGGCTGGAGGGATTTTAACAAAGTTTTGTGTGTGCATTTGAGTGGGCCTCTGGATAGTTTAGTTTCGCAATTTAATCCGCCAGTTGGCGCTGGAGTTGAGTTTTTACCATCGTATATACTTACAAGTATGGAATCCTATGCCCCTTTTTGTCTATTCTCTTTCTAACAGCGGACGTGCCTGCCAAACTGAAAAGCATGATGGCGGCAGTGTTTGACAGGCACGTTCGATGATGCGAACGGCAATGGAAGGTAAGAAATGGAAGATGGATGGCCTGAGAATGAAAGAATTATGAAATAGCAGAATGTCGAACCAAAACGAATTTCAAAAATCTGACAATGCGAATGATGTCAAAATTAAAGAAATGCAAAATAGTGAAATGTCGAAACAGAAGAAATAGAAGACAGGCACGTGTTCAAGGGTTTCGTGCAACAAAAAGAGTTGTTGTGTTGCGCCATTCAATATTAAAAAAACTTTTATGTGGTTAAATACACTTTTTTTTATGTTGAAAAAACTACATATTTCCCCAGCCAAAAAGTGTATAAATAAATATATAGCATCTTGCTATAAGATTTATTTATAAAAACGGTTTATGCTTATGGCCTTATTCATGAAAAATAAAATAGATTTAAAGAGCTCTACACAGTAACATTAAAAAAATATATTTGTTTACTTTTTAAGGATTTTGGTATAACATTTAACTTAACTTTTTGTGCACCCATCTCTTTATGTGTTTATTATTCTCAAATTTTTCTTTTCCTTAATACTCATTTGACTGAGTTTCAATTACACCCAGTACAAATCGTGATAAAAACATTAGAAAGTAAAACCATTCTCTCAATTCGTCGGCCATGATGTTTTTCTGACGTTTGCAAACATTTTAAAATCATATAAATTTGAAAATAAAAACATGAAATTGTTCACAATTGTTGTTGTTTAAGGTTAAAAATGAGAATGTGTGTGTGAGCTTGAGTTCGAATTATAAAATTATATTGCTGGCAAACGTCAGACTGTATCTCAATGATTTTACCTTGTAATGTTTTTATCATGGTAAAAATCAAAATATTTTATAAGAAATTTGTTGACTGTTTCACAATGGCATTTAAAGCTTTTTTTGTTCAAATTAAAAAGATTTCCTCCTTCGCACACTTCTCATGCTTTTTTATCGTAGTTATTATTCTGTTGACATCTAAATTGCCATACATTTTATGTCGTTGCCAATACACATTTTTTTTCCGGCGTTTCCCCTGCGAACTTTTATAACTACATTCATAAAAATATTACTAATTTTGGTTTATAATTTTTTTCCATCTTGCTATTGCTGAATATCAAAAAGGAATTAATAAATAATAAAAAGTTAGTTACAATTTTAGTGAATGGTTCTTGTAAATAATAGTATTTTGTGTTTGAAATGACTTGATCGCCGGCAGGAACTAATCAACTTTTTTGCCAAAACCAAAGCAGACGGGAAGGAAAAATAGTTGTTCATTAACGATTTGCCCGAAATATCGTTCTTCAAACGCGCTTCTGCTCACTTAATTTGTAAAAATCAAAGTTTTTCACTTAATTGTTATATTTTTCTTCATTTTGGTAAATTTCTACATCATCACAGCAGTTGGCTGTCAAACCGAAACCAAAAAAGATACACATTCAGGGCGCAATCTTCTTTTCTGTGATTATCGTACTGCTACTTTGAATTTCTCAATTTTGACAATTCTGATCTAAAAGTAAACGAAACCTCAGAAACTTTAAATGCACTGCAATTCACTAATACCTACTTCCGCAAAAATCACCTTTTTTCGTGTTTTCCTTGTTAAAAGTTATTTTAAATCATATATTTTTATCGCCTTATTCATAAAAAATAAAAAATTGCCGTTTGCAAACTTTTTTCAATTTATAAACCTTTTTTTTTTAAGCTACTTTATTGTTTATGAATAAGGCTATTAGAAATTCGCACAATTAAAACACGTTCCTTATCGAAAAATTTATTATTAAGAAAATTTGCTGTTGTCACATTTTCTTTCAACATCCAATTCGACTTTGATTACTTTTTGTACAGATATGTCATCGCCGTTAGGACGGCGCAATCTTGTATTCTATCTTTCTTGTCAAATATGCACTTAGATCTAACTGTCATACTACTATTAATGGTAACCATGAATATTCAGTAAAATCGTTTCAATCTATATATATAAAATTCAAATTATGTATGTACCTATAGACACACTTGGCTCCTAAACGAATAAGCCGATCGTAACCAAATTTTACACACGCACTGGATATCTTCCAGGGATGGTCACAGGGTAAAAAATATTTTGATATATAAAGGGGGCGTGGCCCCAAAACGTGGACCCGGGTAACCTTAGGATGTATTTGTTTAATATGGGTATCAAATTAAAGCTGTTCATGAGTGCTTTAAGATAGAGCAATTTTCATATAGCTGGGTGACTAGGGTCTCGAGATATAGACCAAAATGTGGACCTGGGTAACCTTGGGTGTATTTGTTCAATATGGGTATCAGATGAAAGCCGTTCATGAATGCTTTAAGATTGAGCACTTTTCATATAGCTGGGTGAC